>NC_057814.1:280947183-281026257 GCF_018294505.1 Triticum aestivum | reverse complement strand
CCAAGGGGAGAGGCGCGCCAGGAGGAGTCCTACTCCTACCTGGAGTAGGACTCCCCCCTTTTCCATGTTGGACTAGGAGAGAGAGGGGGAAGAGGTGGAGGGGAGGAAGGAAAGGGGGGGCGCCGCCCCCCTCTCCTTGTCCTATTCGGACTGTGGGGGGAGGGGCGTGCGGCCCTGCCCTGGCCTCCTCTCCTCTCTTCCACCTAGGCCCACTAAGGCCCATTAAGTTACCGGGGGGTTCCGGTAACCTCCCACTACTCCGAAAAAATCCCGATTTCACCCGGAATACTTCCGATATCCAAACATAGGCTTCCAATATATCAATCTTTATGTCTCGACCATTTCGAGACTCCTCGTTATTTACGTGATCACATCCGGGACTCTGAACAACCTTCGGTACATCAAAACATATAAACTCATAATATAACTGTCATCTTAACGTTAAGCGTGCGGACCCTACGGGTTCGAGAACTATGTAGACATGACCGAGACACCTCTCCGGTCAGTAACAATAGCGGAAGCTGGATGCTCATATTGGTTCCGACATATTCTACGAAGATCTTTATCGGTCGGACCGCATAACAACATACGTTGTTCCCTTTGTCATCGGTATGTTACTTGCCCGAGATTCGATCGTCGGTATCTCGATACCTAGTTCAATCTCGTTACTGGCAAGTCTCTTTACTCGTTCCGTAATACATCATCCCGCAACTAACTCATTAGTTACAATGCTTGCAAGGCTTATAGTGATGTGTATTACTAAGTGAGCCCAGAGATACCTCTCCGACAATCGGAGTAACAAATCCTAATCTCGAAATACGCCAACCCAACAACTACCTTTGGAGACACCTGTAGAGCACCTTTATAATCACCCAGTTATGTTGTGACGTTTGGTAGCACAGAAAGTGTTCCTCTGGTAAACAGGAGTTGCATAATCTCATAGTCATAGGAACATGTATAAGTCATGAAGAAAGCAATAGCAACATACTAAACGATCGAGTGCTAAGCTAACGGAATGGGTCAAGTCAATCACATCATTCTCCTAATGATGTGATCCCGTTAATCAAATGACAACTCATGTCTATGGCTAGGAAACATAACCATCTTTGATCAACGAGCTAGTCAAGTAGAGGCATACTAGTGACACTCTGTTTGTCTATGTATTCACACAAGTATTATGTTTCCGGTTAATACAATTCTAGCATGAATAATAAACATTTATCATGATATAAGGAAATAAATAATAACTTTATTATTGCCTCTAGGGCATATTTCCTTCAGTCTCCCACTTGCACTAGAGTCAATAATCTAGATTACACAGTAATGATTCTTACACCCATGGAGTCTTGGTGTTGATCATGTTTTGCTCGTGGAAGAGGCTTAGTCAACGGGTCTGCAACATTCAGATCCGTATGTATCTTGCAAATTTCTATGTCTCCCACCTGGACTAAATCCCGGATGGAATTGAAGCGTCTTTTGATGTGCTTGGTTCTTTTTTGTGAAATCTGGATTCCTTTGCTAAGGCAATTGCACCAGTATTGTCACAAAAGATTTTCATTGGACCCGATGCACTAGGTATGACACCTAGATCGGATATGAACTCCTTCATCCAGACTCCTTCATTTGCTGCTTCTGAAGCAGCTATGTACTCCGCTTCACACGTAGATCCCTCCACGACACTTTGCTTAGAACTGCACCAACTGACAGCTCCACCATTCAATGTAAACACGTATCCGGTTTGCGATTTAGAATCGTCCGGATCAGTGTCAGAGCTTGCATCAACGTAACCATTTACGATGAGATCTTTGTCACCTCCATAAACGGGAAACATATCCTTAGTCCTTTTCAGGTATTTCAGGATGTTCTTGACCGCTGTCCAGTGATCCACTCCTGGATTACTTTGGTACCTCCCTGCTAAATTTATAGCAAGGCACACATCAGGTCTGGTACATAGCATTGCATACATGATAGAGCCTATGGCTGAAGCATAGGGAACATCTTTCATCTTCTCTCTATCTTCTGCAGTGGTCGGGCATTGAGTCTTACTCAATCTCACACCTTGTAATACAGGCAAGAACCCTTTCTTTGCTTAATCCATTTTGAACTTCTTCAAAACTTTGTCAAGGTATGTGCTTTGTGAAAGTCCAATTAAGCATCTTGATCTATCTCTATAGATCTTGATGCCCAATATATATGCAGCTTCACCGAGGTCTTTCATTGAAAAACTCTTATTCAAGTATCCCTTTATGCTATCCAGAAATTCTATATCATTTCCAATTAGCAATATGTCATCCACATATAATATCAGAAATGCTACTGAGCTCCCACTCACTTTCTTGTAAATAGAGGCTTCTCCAAAAGTCTGTATAAAACCAAATGCTTTGATCACACTATCAAAGCGTTTATTCCAACTCCGAGAGGCTTGCACCAGCCCATAAATGGATCGCTCGAGCTTGCACACTTTGTTAGCTCCCTTTGGATCGACAAAACCTTCCGGTTGCATCATATACAACTCTTCTTCCAGAAATCCATTCAGGAATGCAGTTTTGACATCCATTTGCCAAATTTCATAATCATAAAATGCGGCAATTGCTAACATGATTTGGACAGACTTGAGCATCGCTACGGGTGAGAATGTCTCATCGTAGTCAATCCCTTGAACTTGTCGAAAACCTTTCGAAACAAGTCGAGCTTTATAGACAATAACATTGCCGTCAGCCTCAGTCTTCTTCTTGAAGATCCATTTATTTTCAATGGCTTGCCGATCATCGGGCAAGTCAACCAAAGTCCATACTTTGTTCTCATACATGGATCCCATCTCGGATTTCATGGCCTCAAGCCATTTTGCGGAATCTGGGCTCACCATTGCTTCTTCATAGTTCGTAGGTTCGTCATGGTCTTGTAACATAACCTTCAGAACAGGATTACCGTACCACTCTGGTGCGGATCTTAATCTGGTTGACCTACGAGGTTCAGTAATAACTTGATCTGAAGTTTCATGATCATGATCATTTACTTCCTCACTAATTGGTGTAGGTGTCACAGAAACTGGTTTCTGTGATGATCTACTTTCCAATAAGGGAGCAGGTACAGTTACCTCATCAAGTTCTACTTTCCTCCCACTCACTTCTTTCGAGAGAAACTCCTTCTCCAGAAAGGATCCATTCTTAGCAACGAATGTCTTGCCTTCGGATCTGTGATAGAAGGTGTACCCAACAGTCTCCTTTGGGTATCCTATGAAGACACATTTCTCCGATTTAGGTTCGAGCTTATCAGGTTGAAGTTTCTTCACATAAGCATCGCAACCCAAAACTTTAAGAAACGACAACTTTGGTTTCTTGCTAAACCATAGTTCATAAGGCGTCGTCTCAACGGATTTCGATGGTGCCCTATTTAGAGTGAATGCAGCCGTCTCTAAAGCATAACCCGAAAACGATAGCGGTAAATCAGTAAGAGACATCATAGATCGCACCATATCTAGTAAAGTTCGATTACGACGTTCGGACACACCATTACGTTGTGGTGTTCCGGTTGGCGTGAGTTGCGAAACTATTCCGCATTGTTTCAAATGTAGGCCAAACTCGTAACTCAAATATTCTCCTCCATGATCTGATCGTAGAAACTTTATTTTCTTGTTACGATGATTTTCAACTTCGCTCTGAAATTCTTTGAACTTTTCAAATGTTTCAGACTTATGTTTCATTAAGTAGATATACCCATATCTGCTCAAATCATCTGTGAAGGTGAGAAAATAACGATATCCGCCACGAGCCTCAATATTCATCAGACCACATACATCTGTATGTATGATTTCCAACAAATCAGTTGCTCTCTCCATAGTTCCGGAGAACGGTGTTTTAATCATCTTGCCCATGAGACACGGTTCGCAAGTACCAAGTGATTCATAATCAAGTAATTCCAAAAGTCCATCATTATGGAGTTTCTTCATGCGCTTTACACCGATATGACCTAAATGGCAGTCCCACAAATAAGTGCACTATCATTATCAACTCTGCATCTTTTGGCTTCGACATTATGAATATGTGTGTCACTACTACCGAGATTCATTAAAAATAGACCACTCTTCAAGGGTGCCTGACCATAAAAGATATTACTCATATAAATAGAACAATCATTATTCTCTAATTTAAATGAATAACCGTCTCGCATCAAACAAGATCCAGATATAATGTTCATGCTCAACGCTGGCACCAAATAACAATTATTTAGGTCTAATACTAATCCCGAAGGTAGATGTAGAGGTAGCGTGCCGACGGCGATCACATCGACTTTGGAACCGTTTCCCACGCGCATCGTCACCTCGTCCTTGGCCAGTGTTCGCTTAATCCGTAGTCCCTGTTTCGAGTTGCAAATATTAGCAACAGAACCAGTACAAATACCCAGGTGCTACTGCGAGCTCTGGTAAGGTACACATCAATAACATGTATATCACATATACCTTTGTTCACCTTGCCATCCTTCTTATCCACCAAATACTTGGGGCAGTTCCGCTTCCAGTGACCAGTCTGCTTGCAGTAGAAGCACTCACTCTCAGGCTTAGGTCCAGATTTGGGTTTCTTCTCCTGAACAGCAACTTGCTTGTTGTTCTTCTTGACGTTCCCCTTCTTCTTCCCTTTGCCCTTTTTCTTGAAACTAGTGGTCTTATTGACCATCAACACTTGATGCTCCTTTTTGATTGCTACCTCCGCTGCCTTTAGCATTGCGAAGAGCTCGGGAATTGTCTTATTCATCCCTTGCATGTTATAGGTCATCACGAAGCTTTTGTAGCTTGGTGGCAGTGATTGAATAATTCTGTCAATGACGCTATCATCCGGAAGATTAACTCCCAGTTGAATCAAGTGATTGTTATACCCAGAAATTTTGAGTATATGCTCACTGAAAGAACTATTCTCTTCCATCTTGCAGCTGTAGAACTTATTGGAGACTTCATATCTCTCAATCCGGGCATTTGCTTGAAATATTAACTTCAACTCCTGGAACATCTCATATGCTCCATGACGTTCAAAACGTCATTGAAGACCCGGTTCTAAGCCGTAAAGCATGGCACACTGAACTATCAAGTAGTCATCGGCTTTGCTCTGCCAGACGTTCGTAACCTCTGGTGTTGCTCTTGCAGCAGGCCTGGCAGCCAGCGGTGCTTCCAGGACGTAATTCTTCTGTGCAGCAATGAGGATAATCCTCAAGTTACGGACCCAGTCCGTATAATGGCTACCATCATCTTTCAACTTTGCTTTCTCAAGGAACGCATTAAAATTCAACGGAACAACAGCACGGGCCATCTATCTACAATTAGCATAGACAAGCAAGATACTATCAGGTACTAAGTTCATGATAAATTTAAGTTCTATTAATCATATTACTTAAGAACTCCCACTTAGATAGACATCCCTCTAATCATCTAAGTGATTACGCGATCCAAATCAACTAAACCATAACCGATCATCACGTGAAATGGAGTAGTTTTCAATGGTGAACATCACTATGTTGATCATATCTACTATATGATTCACGCTCGACCTTTCGGTCTCAGTGTTCCGAGGCCATATCTGCATATGCTACGCTCGTCAAGTTTAACCTGAGTATTCTGCGTGTGCAAAACTGGCTTGCACCCGTTGTGGATGGACGTAGAGCTTATCACACCCGGTCATCACGTGGTGTCTGAGCACGACGAACTTTGGCAACGGTGCATACTCAGGGAGAACACTTTTATCTTGAAATTTAGTGAGAGATCATCTTATAATGCTACCGTCAATCAAAGCAAGATAAGATGCATAAAAGATAAACATCACATGCAATCAATATAAGTGATATGATATGGCCATCATCATCTTGTGCTTGTGATCTCCATCTTTGAAGCACCGTCATGATCACCATCATCACCGGCGCGACACCTTGATCTCCATCATAGCATCGTTGTCGTCTCGCCAACTATTGCTTTTACGACTATCGCTACCGCTTAGTGATAAAGTAAAACAATTACATGGTGATTGCATTGCACACAATAAAGCGACAACCATATGGCTCCTACCAGTTGCCGATAACTCGGTTACAAAACATGATCATCTCATACAATAAAATTCAGCATCATGTCTTGACCATATCACATCACAACACGCCCTGCAAAAACAAGTTAGACCTCTACTTTGTTGTTGCAAGTTTTACGTGGCTGCTACGGGCTTAGCAAGAACCGTTCTTACCTACGCATCAAAACCACAACGATAGTTTGTCAAGTTGGTGCTGTTTTAACCTTCGCAAGGACCGGGCGTAGCCACACTCGGTTCAACTAAAGTGAGAGAGACAGACACCCGCCAGTCACCTTTAAGCAACGAGTGCTCGCAACGGTGAAACCAGTCTTGTGTAAGCGTACGCGTAATGTCGGTCCGGGCCGCTTCATCTCAGAATACTGCTGAACCAAAATATGACATGCTGGTAAGCAGTATGACTTATATCGCCCACAACTCACTTGTGTTCTACTCGTGCATATAACATCAACGCATAAAACCAGGCTCCGATGCCACTGTTGGGGAACGTAGTAATTTCAAAAAAATTCCTACGCACACGCAAGATCATTGTGATGCATAGCAACGAGAGGGGAGAGTGTTGTCTACGTACCCTCGTAGACCAAAGCGGAAGCGTTAACACAACGCGGTTGATGTAGTCGTACGTCTTCACGATCCGACCCATCAAGTACCGAACGTACGGCACCTCCGAGTTCAGCACACATTCAACTCGATGACGTCCCTCGAACTCCGATCCAGCCGAGTGTTGAGGGAGAGTTTCGTCAGCACGACGGCGTGGTGACAATGATGATGTTCTACCGACGGAGGGCTTCGCCTAAGCACCGCTACGATATTATCAAGGTGTAACATGGTGGAGGGGGGCACCGCACACGGCTAAGAGATCAATGATCAATTGTGTGTTTAGAGGTGCCCCCCTGCCCCCGTATATAAAGGAGCAAGGGGGGTTCGGCCGGCCAAGGGGAGAGGCGCGCAAGGAGGAGTCCTACTCCTATCGGGCGTAGGACTCCCCCCCCTTTTCCATGTTGGACTAGGAGAGAGAGGGGGAAGAGGTGGAGGGGAGGAAGGAAAGGGGGGGCGCCGCCCCCCTCTCCTTGTCCTATTCGGACTGGGGGGAGGGGCGTGCGGCCCTGCCCTGGCCTCCTCTCCTCTCTTCCACCTAGGCCCACTAAGGCCCATTAAGTTACTGGGGGGTTCCGGTAACCTCCCGGTACTCCGGAAAAATCCCGATTTCACCCGGAACACTACCGATATCCAAACATAGGCTTCCAATATATCAATCTTTATGTCTCGACCATTTCGAGACTCCTCGTTATGTCCGTGATCACATCCGGGACTCTGAACAACCTTCGGTACATCAAAACATATAAACTCATAATATAACTGTCATCGTAACGTTAAGCGTGCGGACCCTACGGGTTCGAGAACTATGTAGACATGACCGAGACACCTCTCCAGTCAATAACCAATAGCGGAACCTGGATGCTCATATTGGTTCCCACATATTCCACGAAGATCTTTATCGGTCGGACCGCATAACAACATACGTTGTTCCCTTTGTCATCGGTATGTTACTTGCCCAAGATTCGATCGTCGGTATCTCGATACCTAGTTCAATCTCGTTACTGGCAAGTCTCTTTACTCGTTCCGTAATCCATCATCCCGCAACTAACTCATTAGTTACAATGCTTGCAAGGCTTATAGTGATGTGTATTACTAAGTGGGCCCAGAGATACCTCTCCGACAATCGGAGTGACAAATCCTAATCTCGAAATACGCCAACCCAACAAGTACCTTTGGAGACACCTGTAGAGCACCCTTATAATCACCCAGTTACGTTGTGACGTTTGGTAGCACACAAAGTGTTCCTCTGGTAAACGGGAGTTGCATAATCTCATAGTCATAGGAACATGTATAAGTCATGAAGAAAGCAATAGCAACATACTAAACGATCGAGTGCTAAGCTCACGGAATGGGTCAAGTCAATCACATCATTCTCCTAATGATGTGATCCCGTTAATCAAATGACAACTCATGTCTATGGCTAGGAAACATAACCATCTTTGATCAACGAGCTAGTCAAGTAGAGGCATACTAGTGACACTCTGTTTGTCTATGTATTCACACAAGTATTATGTTTCCGGTTAATACAATTCTAGCATGAATAATAAACATTTATCATGATATAAGGAAATAAATAATAACTTTATTATTGCCTCTAGGGCATATTTCCTTCACTGTCAACCCTGATACGTCTCCGTCGTATCTATAATTTTTTATTGTTCCATGCCAATATTATACAACTTTCATATACTTTTGGGCAACTTTTTATACTATTTTTGGGACTAACATATTGATCCAATGCCCAGTGTCAGTTCCTGTTTGTTGCATGTTTTATGTTTCACAGAAACCCCATATCAAACGGAATCCAAATGGGATAAAAATGGATGGAGATTATTTTTGGAATATTCAGAGAATATGGGAAGGAAAATCCATGCGAGACGGTGCCCGAGGGAGGCACGAGGCAGGGGGGCGCCCCCCACCCCCTGGGCGCGCCCCTGACCATCGTGGGCTCCCGTTAAGGCGGTTGTGGGGACCCCGACTCATAAGTCGTGATCACCGAATGCACGTGTACAGTGATCCCAGAGATCAATGCTCCCTGAACACACAGAAGCTGTATAACAAGAGTCTTACATCCATACATACCGTCTTACATAAATTATGACCATTATGGTCAAGTCTTGAGTATAACTTTGCAGCGGAAATCTTTGTCGATAACTTGGACCCATGCCATCTGCCTTAACCCTACAGGCATTCTGGCTGGGAAGCGTCCTAGCTCGCAAGTTCGTCACCAAGGTACTCTTCATTTTATCCTGTTGTTTCATGCCTGGCCAATAAAATAACCAGTGGCAAGCCAATGAGTACTTTGAATCTACTCGGAAGCAACCCATGTTTTGGTTCAAGATACAACAATGCATGATATAGGTAAATTTTTGCAGAAAGCTAGTTTTGTTGTGCTTTGACATGTTCAAAAATTGGTAAAACATGCATCATACGAATTCAACTAACCATAGTGACTGGTTACAGATATCAACATAAATGGAGTGGGCATCAACCCAACTCAATCATGTCAAGTCCTTTGACTTGACCCAAGTAGTTCTTCCCACTTATCCAAACACACCCACTGGTTTGTAAACACGTGGACGTAGCCCAAGAGCGGTTACCCAACTGTCCTTGACCGTGGACACGGCTATTCAAATAGTTTTACACTCTGCAGAGGTTGCACACTTTACCCACAAGATCCGGCGAACTTCCGTGTCATCCACGACCCGCGGTATCTCAAGTACCCGGGGTAAGCACCCGATCACTATCTTTCCCTAGACGACACTAACATAGAGTCCACTCGATTGGTAGTAACCCCCGTGCCCAACATTTCACATCCTAAAATTGTGGAGCCTCGCTCCCATATTCAGCACATACCACAAGCACGGGGTACCAACGGTGTGTCCGGTGCCCTGTGAAAACAGTCATGGCCGCCCTACCTGGCAGGACCCCGTCCCGAGAGAGCGCAACAACAACTCTCCCGTCACTAGTAATGCGGGCTCCAAGCTAGTATCGGCCTAGGTAATCAATAATGCCCTTTCCCATATAAGGGTAGAGTGGTTGCGCATGTAAGGTTGGAATAACGGTCGCAACTTAAACCAATCCATTTTGAAAACAACACACACACTTGCCTCGGTACACCACTTCGTCATCAAGTGGTTACCCAACTCATCATCTCCTTCGGGCATAAGTGGCACCCGATGGGGTTTTCGAAAAGTCTTTGAAAACAATGTTGCTTCCATCACCATGCATATACCCATCCCCTTTTGCGTAGCACTACTTTAGCATCCTATCTACTCCCACCGGCATAACCCTCATAAGAAGGTAGGGTCATGCATAGTGCAAGTATCAATGACGAAGTAACGAAGGCAACCCACCAAAGTGGTTACCATCTCGTCATGATTCCGATGAAACACTAATAAAGTGCTAATGACATGCATAAAAAGGGTTTCATAGACATGGTCAAAGGGCTGCTTGCCTGGTTCATCAGAGTCTTCAAGTCTTCTGGTCCTTCTCCAAGTACTCCGTCTACTTCGTCAACTAACGTCGAAACAATCATAATAAGCAACACAACAAGGTAGAAAATGAAAGTGCTCTAAAAATATTAATTTGACTTTTCTAGGACATCTCTGGTTATATGAAAAATAACCAGAGTGGTTTCATTGGAATTGGGTCAGTGGATATTTCTAAACATTTTGATATGATGGAATCAAGGGGTTTATGGATTTGCAAGAAGTGTATAGAAATATATTTTCGAAAGATGAGGAAAGGAACCCATTTAACAAAACATGATTTTAGAAGCATCTAGGAGTTGGTTTCACTAGATTTCGAGTTCAAGTGATTTTCCTATGAATTTGCAAAGTAGACAAATATGAAGAAATGCCTCATTATTTTATGTGGTACAGAAAGTATTAAGAAAAATGTTCATAAACTAAGTTATGAACTTAGAAACATCTAGGAATTTGAATCATGGCATTTGGATCAATTTTGAGCTCTCTGTGATTTTCTAAAGTTCATCACAGAAATAGGAAAATAGGGTATTACGAAATATGTGTGAAGAAAAGTTTCCTGGAAAAATATGCAAACAGCACCATGTGATAGATCATGATTTATGGATCCCCTAGAAATTTGAATCATCAAATTTGGAGTTTATTTGATTTATTTAAGTGCTTTTGATGTCTACTGGGAAAAAGAAAAAGGAAAAGGGGGCTTTACCCTTATCATGCGCGCAAGGCGAGAGATAGGCAGCGGGCCGGCCCAGTTGCTCGGCCGCGCGCGGGCTGTCGACGCAGGAGGCGCACTCGAGGGAGTACGCCTTCCCCGAGCGAAGGCGTTGGCAGGCAGAGCTTGTCTCCACTTAACGGGGCGGGGCGAGGCCCACTAGCCAGCGGCTCCGCCTTGCTGGCTGACCGACAGGGGGGGGCGGCTGTCGTGTTCGTCTCCCTCCCCCTGCTCGAATAGATCAGCGCCAGGAGCGACTTGCCGTCGCTCGCGCCGGCTACCCAGGCAGTCTCCGGCGACGTTCCACCCACCTGCATGGTCAACGCGAAGGGGCGCATCCATCCATGGGTCACACGCATGCCGGAGAGGACCAGGTCAAGGAGAACGCCGACCGTGGCGGACGTGGCCGATGGCGATGGCGGGCACGGCGCTCCTTCCATCGGGAGGAGTAACCGGAGTGCGGGGGAGCTCCGCGGGGGCAGTAGATATGCAAATTAACCCATAGGTAGGGAGGTGGGGGCCCGGACGACAAGAATTTAGGCAGTGGTCGGCGGCTCGGCTCCGGCCATGGACGAGGTTGGAGGGCGTGAGGAGGGGAGTGGGTTGGTCCAGGGGATGCACGGGAGGGAGAGAGCCAAAGGAGTAGAGAGGGGGCGAGGTGCACCATGGACGAGTGTGCCGGCGAGGTCGTTGCTGTTGCTAGGGGTCACGGGGGCTCGCGTGTGCGTGTACGGGGTGTTTGTAGAGATGGTCTACGGCCAGGGGAAGGGAGAGAAGGAACGGGGAGAGCTCCGGGTGGAGCCAGAAACTGACGCACGCATAGGCCGAGCCGAGCGGCTCTGGGCACGCGCTGCTGGAGGTGATAGAGTGGGAGAGAGGAGGGGGCCAGCAGGGCTGTCGTGGTGCGGACATCGAGGGCCTCGACTGGCGGGCTGGGGCGGCCCGAGGTGGTGGGGGGGCGGCGTCAACGGTCGGGTGCTCTGCCAGGCGCTCCAGAGCATGCAAGTGGCCGGCATCCGCGGCTTTTCCGCACGCACTCGCGCGTCCACTGGTGTCTGGCAGCTGCAGGGGGTATGGGCAAAAGCTGAGGAGAGCCTTGGATGCTCTGGAATGTCAAGGAGGGAGAGAGAGGCTGAAAGAGAGGGAGAATGTTGCTGCCCAGAGAAGAAAAATGGGGTTGTACCCCCCCTTAATCATGTCTCCTTGGGCAGGGAAAGATGCAGGGGGTTAGAGGAGTATCACATGAGGATGTGGTACAAATTTGGACTCAAGGAGATTAGTGGAAACGGACAAAACATGCATTTTAAATTTCTACCAGAAGGTGTTTGATGTAGGTTTGGGCAAGCAAATGGAATTCCCCTGTCATGAGGCTTGACAGAGTCAAATGGCATGATAAAATAAGAGGTTCCACCAAGATTGAGTTCATTTGGGCAAAGTTGCCAATGCAACTTTTGTAAACCCTAGAAATCAACAGAAATGGACTTTTCAAGATTTAGTCATGCAAAGCTATTCTCCTTGATGCACCACTTAGTGTAGTGTCATCATTTGAGGTTCTGAACATGTCCACAAAGTTGAGATCAAAAGGAGAAGGTTGCCAATGTAAAGTTGTTCAAATTTGGTTCTGGCCAGAGAGGGTTTTGGGGCGCTTTGATCAAGATAACATTCTCTCCAACTTGTGCCATTTGGTATAGATGAAAAATTAGACCAGTTGAGCATGTGCACTAAGTTTTAGAACATTTGGACATGTTTGGCAATGTAAAGTTGCTCAAACTTCAAAATGGACAGAAATGGTTTTGATGGGATTTCATGGGGTTATACTAATCTCCATGACATGAGACTTGGAAAGATCATCAAGCATGTCATATGTGACATGCTAGAATTTTCTTGGAATTTTTGGGGAATATTTCCTTTGTAAGTATTTCAAAAGCTTGAAATATCCAGAAAGGGTTTTTGAGGTATTTGACCAATATTTTGAACATGACCATGTGTTGAAACTCTTATATATGGACAATATATGTCCACTGAGTTTCCCTAGGTTTTTCCCAAATATTTTTAAAGCATTAAAATAATTTTAACCTATTAAAGACCATTTCTGGACTTAAGAAAAAGCCTTTAAATAAAATAGGAAAATAAATTTTAAAATTATATTTTTGTCATTTCTGGGTGTCCTATATCTAATAGGAGTCAAATATATTTTTGGAAAGATTTTTACTGCCCTTAATTAAGTACTTGCAGTGCAAATCTCAATTTAGGGGTTTTTGGAAAACTAATTTTTGAAATTACTATTTCGCCAAATTATTTTTATGTCCTATACACATGGCATGATCATTGGGCAAGGTTTTGGATCAAGGAGAAGGAGTATAAGAGTTGGAGGATTTATTTGATTTTTAGAGCACTTGCTAACAGCAGACAAAAATCAAATCAAGCAAAGACCAAACACTCAAAAGTTTTTGTCAAACCACAATTTATCATGATTTATTAGCTTAAGTGTTGTGGCATGAAA
This sequence comes from Triticum aestivum, assembly GCF_018294505.1. Lineage (NCBI taxonomy): Eukaryota > Viridiplantae > Streptophyta > Magnoliopsida > Poales > Poaceae > Triticum > Triticum aestivum. The sequence continues at coordinate 281,012,892 of NC_057814.1, read as the reverse complement.
ATCAGGGTGTGACAGCGGTTGATGCCCTTCTTCGGCCGCAAGAAAGCTAATTTTTAGGAAAAAATCACGGCGAAAATTTCAGTCTAATCGGAGTTACGGATCTCCAAATATATATATGAAACGGTGAAAGGGCAGCAGAGGGGAGCGCAGAAACAGAGAGAGACAGAGAGACAGATCCAATCCCGGAGGGGCTCTGGCCCCTCCCACGCCATGGAGACCATGGACCAGAGGGGAAACCCTTCTCCCATCAAGGGAGAAGGTCAAGGGAGAAGAAGAAGGAGGGGGGCTCTCTCCCCCTCGCTTCCGGTGGCGCCGGAACACCGCCGGGGGCCATCATCATCACTGCGATCTTCACCAACATCTCCATCACCTTCCCCCCTCTATCTACAGCGGTCCACTCTCCCGCAACCCTCTGTACCCTCTACATGGACATGGTGCTTTATGCTTCATATTATTATCCAATGATGTGTTGCCATCCTATGATGTCTGAGTAGATTTTCGTTATCCTATCGGTGGTTGATGAATTGCAATGATTGATTTAATTTGCTTGTGGTTATGTTGCTGTCCTTTGGGCCCATCATATGAGCGCGTGCGTGGGTCACACCATAGGGTTAGTTGTATGTTGATAGGACTATGTATTGGAGGGCAAGAGTGACAGAAGCTTCAGCCTAGCATAGAAATTGATGCATACGGGATTGAAGGGGGACCAGTATATCTTAATTCTATGGTTGGGTTTTACCTTAATGAAGTTTAGTAGTTGCGGATGCTTGCTAATAGTTCCAATCATAAGTGCATAGAATTCCAAGTCAGGGATGACATGCTAGCAGTGGCCTCTCCCACATAAAACTTGCTATCGGTCTAGTAAAGTAGTCAATTGCTTAGGGACAATTTCGCAACTCCTACCACCACTTTTCCACACTCTCTATATTTACTTTAGCTGTGTCTTTATCTAAACAGCCCCCACTTTTTATTTACGTGCTCTTTATTATCTTGCAAACCTATCCAACAACACCTACAAAGTACTTCTAGTTACATACTTGTTTTAGGTAAAGCGAACGTTAAGCGTGCGTAGAGTTGTATCGGTGGTTGATAGAACTTGAGGGAATATTTGTTCTACCTTTAGCTCATGTTGGGTTCGACACTCTTACTTATCAAAAGAGGCTACAATTGATCCCCTATACTTATGGGTTATCAACCCCCGCAACACTGACAATAAGCAAACCATGAACATATTGCAACACCCTACAGCGGGAGCCCCTCAAGTTTGCGCGAGATGGAGGGCACCGTAGGACAACACCATAAATAAAATATACAATGATACCAACCAAGATCACGATTAACCCATAGGACAAAGAAGATCTACTCAAACATCATAGGATAACCATATATCATTGGGAAATAGTATATGGGGTTGAGCACCATGTTTAAGTAGAGATTACAGCGAGGAGAAGGGATGTTACACCGCTGCATAGAGGGGGGGAGAGTTGGTGTTGTTGGTAGCTAGATTGTTGATGTAGATTGAAGTCACGATCCTTGCCCCGGTGGCACCCCGGCGCCACCGGGAGAGAGGGGGAGAGAGCCCCCCTGCTTCTTCTTCTTCCTTGGCCTCCCCCCCTATATGGGAGGAGAGTTCCCCCTCTTGTCCATGGCCTCCATGGCGGCGGGGGGCAGGAGCCCCTCCGAGATTGGATCTCCCTCTTTGTTTTGTTCTGTTTTGCGTTATCCAAATCTGGCCCTTCACGGTTTCTTAAATTCCCGGAGATATGTAACTCCGATTACGCTGAAATTTTTACATGATTTTCTTCCATAAATTATCTTTCTTGCGCCAGAAGAAGGGCCCCAACCGACCTTCAAGGATGGCACGAGATACCTAGGTGCGCCAGGGGGTGCCCGGCGTGCCCTGGTGGGTTGTGGCCACTGTGTGTCACAACCCTAGAATTCTGCTTTGTAATTAGTTGCATCAGTGAGTGGCATCCATGAATCATGTTTAAAATTCCATTTAAATGTGAATTGGGGAAAGTGAAAAGCCTCAGAGATCATTTCTAAAAATGATCAACATTAAAAATTGCTTCAAATAAGCCCAAGAAAATGTTGCTGTTAAGCTATAAAATATTGGCAAGAGGTAAAATTCAAACCAATATTTGTGGAGTCTCAGGGATATTTATTTTGGGCCTTTGAAATTAAATCAATAAGTATTTGACTTTTGGATTATATTCATTTTATATAGAATATATTTCAAAAGGCCCTGAAATTATTTATGTGCCTTTGGAAAAGTCCATAATGCCAACATACAAATATTCAGAAGGTTTTGCCCTAAATCAGTAGCAAAATGAATAAATAAAAACAAAACAAAACAGAACATAAAAGAGAGCAGAGGCCTACCCAGAGCCCACTCACCTGCGGCCTGGCACTGTTGCTGGCGGCCCAGCCCACCAGGCAACATGCCAGCCATCCCCTTCCTCCTGCCAGTGTGCACTGTGCGTGGCGCACGCACAGGAGGGGAGGGCCACCTTCTGCTTGCCACCTCCCGAGCGCCCCGTGCCCATCCACGTCGCCTGGGAGATGCCCCGCAGCCCCCTCTGCCTCTCCCCTCGCCCTGGAACTCTCTCCCTCTCCTCTAGCTTCTTCCTTGAGCATCAACCGAGAGCAGCCATGGACACCGTACGTCGTTCCCGTGGCCACCATCGATGAGATGCCGCGATTCCGTATCTAGGAGCTCCGCCATCGATCTTGAAGTCACCTTGACGCAGATCATGAGCCCGGGCGCCCTAAAGAGATGCCATCGAGCTCGACATCGTCTCTCTCTACACCGCCGGTCGCCATCGCCGATTCGCCGCCTCCATCGCACCCCCGAGCCCACTGATCAGCCCTGCGTGTTCCCTGTGAGCTCCTGATCTTCCTCCTGTGCTTTCCCCCTCTGTTCCTGTCCGCTAGCCTGTCCCGCCGACGCCGTAGCTCCGGCCACCGCCATGGCTGATGCTCTGCTTGCTGCGGAGCTCGTTCCACCTTTCACTGCTGCCCGTCAAGCTCCGGGTAGCCCAGCGACGCTGGCCAGCCTCTCCTTTGGATTGCTAGTGCACCACAGCACCCTCTCCGTACACGGCTGAGCTCCGGCCGCCGCTAACCTCGCTGGCGCCGCCGCAACAGCCATCCCCGGCAGCCACGCGGCCTCCCTAGATGCGCATGGGCCTAGGCTTCCCCCTAGTGCCCTCAGCGCGCCCTGCCGCTGCCCTAGCGCCACTCCGGCGAGCCGCCGCCGCACGGTGTGGTCGCCGTCATTAAGTCGCCGGCTAACCACGCCATTAGGGCCTAACCACACTACTAATTACACAACGCAGTCACTGACAGCGGGCCCCGCGGTGGGTCAAATCCCAGTCAACACGGGATTAACTTCCAGTTAACTCTGAGCCAATGACATGTGGGTCCCAGCCGTCAGGGTTGACCCTGTTGACCCTGCTGACGTCAGCCTGACACCTTGCTGATGCAGTATTACATTTTCTGGAAGTAGTTTAATTTTAAATAGCCAGGAAAATCCAGAAAATGCTACAAACTTCAAAAAATCATAGAAATTCAACCATAACTCCAAATGAAACAAATTATATATGAAAAATGATTAGAAAAATCCAATCTATCCATCTGTATAGGTTATATGCATGTTAGAGCAACCTAACGATGCTGTTTAGATGAAACAAAATAATGCACTTATATGACTCTATAAAATGGGTTTGCATTTGAATCTTTGGCTCAAATGGACTCATCTCAATCTGTTCTAGCTTGCATTAGCCCAAAACACATTCATATTGCCATGTAATGATCATGCCTCATATTGTGCATTGCATTGATTGTATTTCTTCTCTGTTGCCGGTATTTGTCCCCTCTCGGTAGACGATGTTCCGGCGTTGTGATCGTTGACACTAATGAAGACTCAATGCTATCTTCAGAAGTGCCAGGAAAGCAAAAACCCCTTGTTCATTCCGATACAATCCCACTCTCTCGCTCCTGCTCTCTTTTATTGCATTAGGACAACAACGATTCATCCGTTACATGCTGCGGTAGTTGAACCCCTTTTCTCTGCATGACCTGTCATTGCCACAGTAAATAGATGAAACCCACTAGCATGAGTAGGAGTTGTTTGAGCCCTGATGTGCCTATTCATTCATGCTTGTTTCTCATGCCTGCTATTGCTTAGAGTTGTGTCAGGTCTGATTCATCGGGAAGAATCGGAGGTGTGGTGAACATGTCCTACTGTTGAGAGCTAAGTGTGTGAACACGATTTGGTAAAGGTAGCGGTGAGAGGCCATGTAGGAGTACATGGTGGGTTGTCTCATTGCAGCCGTCCTCAGGAACTGAGTTCTGTGTTTGTGATCCATGAACAGTTACTACCACACATTGGAATGCTTAAGTGCCCCTCTCGACTTATTAATCGACTTGATCTCTGTCCAGGAGTTGCAACTAGTTTCTGGTGTTTGTAGGTAGTGTTAGTAGTCTACCAAGTGGTACCCGGTACAGGTGGGCTTGGGGCAGACTAGGCACCATGGCACGGTGTACCAAGCGTATATCCATCCGTCGAGGTGGGCTTGGGAACCCTGCACACATCGTTTGGGGCCGTGAGCGACACCCCGGCCGGATCTCCTTGCGGATGGAACCCGAATAGGCGATAAACCTGGACGAGAGACTTGTGTGGTTAGTCAGGTCATGGCCGACTCCCTCGCCAGGCTTCCGCTTGATGGTTGCTGAGGTACACGACGTGTACATGGTGGTAAGTGGCGAGAGCGTGTGTGAAGAAGTACACCCCTGCAGGGTTAACATCATCTATTCGAATAGCCGTGTCCGCGGTAAAGGACTTCTGGGTTGCCTATAACAGTTCATAGACAAGTGAAAGTGGGTACTCTAAAACTCGCAAGATAAGCGTGAGTGCTATGGATGGCGTTCTCGTAGGGAGACGGGAGCGGATCCATAGTGGTGTATTGGTATGGTGAATATGTGGACTCGTGTGCGCCACCTCAAAAGAGTTACTTGCAGTCGTAGTTCAGGATAGCCACTGAGTCAAAGCTGGCTTGCTGCAGTTAAACTCCACCACCCCTTAGTTGATACCGATGCATATGTAGATAGTTCTGATGTAAGTCTTGCTGGGTACATTTGTACTCACGTTTGCCTATTTTATGTTTTGCAGAGAGACGTCAGTCTCGCTAGTAGTTTCGTGTGGACTTCGACGTTTAGCTTGATACCTCAGCTACGATCTTGTGCCCACGGCGGGATCTAGTAAATAGTCAGGCTTCTCAGCTTTTTTCATTTGTAGATGTCTGTACTCAGACATGTTAAGCTTCCGCATGTGTTTGACTTGTATGCTCTGAATGTTGGGTCATAAGACCCTTGTTTGTAATATCTCGCTCCTCGGAGCCTAATGAATACATACTCTGAGTCGTAGAGTCTTGTTGTGATGCCATGTTGTATTTGCACATATCGAGCATATTGTGTGTATGATTGAAATGCTTGTTATGTGTGGGATCCGACAACCTAGTTGTTTATCCTTGGTAGCCTCTCTTATGGGGAAATGTAGTATTGTGCTTCCATGAGCCATAGTAGTCCGCTACAGCCCGGTTCACCGGAGTCCTGCTAGCCCAGCACTACTGCTCCGGAACACTTGACTGGCCGGCATGTGATTCACTTCGTTCCTGTGTCTGTCCCTTCGGGGAAATGTCACGCGGTGACATCCGGAGTCTTGTTAGCCCAGTGCTATAGCCCGGATTCGCACGCTGCTGACCGACATGCTCGATGTTGATTCATGTATGCCTGTCCCCGTAAGTTAGTGCCACTTTGGGTTCACGACTACTCATGTCGGCCCGGGTTCTCTGTCATATGGATGCTAGCGACACTATCATATACGTGAGCCAAAAGACGCAAACGGTCCCAGGCCATGGTAAGGCAACACCCGTGGGAATACCGTGCGTGAGGCCGCAAAGTGATATGAGGTGTTACCGGCTAGATCGATGTGACTTGGAATCGGGGTCCTGACAGCTTTGGTATCATAGCCTGACCGCCTGTAGGATTACCAAGCCAAACTGGTCGAAGTTGAGTCTAGAAGTGCTTTAGTTATATAAGGGAATTGATTGTGAAAGGGAACGTAAGGCTCTTTTTACTCCTTTATCTTATGCCCTTCTGATCTGAGTCAACCTCTTCTTTTCCACGGGGTTAAGAACTAGGTCTCTCATCTTTCTATCAGGATCACGTGTTACTAATCCGTAGACTCATAGGATTGATGGATTCAAGCCCCAGTCCAGTTCCCACTACTTCCGTGTGTTGATAGTTGATCCCAGAACCTTGATACTATGATTTCGTTGAGTGGTTATGCCACCATTTTGCAGGATGTCTCAAATATTTTTCAGCATTTATAGCCGTTATGTTGTCCGAGTCATCCCAGGTTTCTAAACAATCTGATGCATTTGCAAAATCCTTTCCCTCTGTTTTTGCGTCCCTTTGGGCCAGATTAAGCACACTACCGGTGCGTTGAGGCACTCTATTGCCTCGGTATATATGTTGGAGCTATTATTATGACCCTAGGTGTTTTAGGGAGTCACCTAGTAATCTAGCCATGTTTTGTGTTCCCAGTGTGATGATTCTGGCCATCTTTCTCGAAAGCATCCCGTGATGCCATTTAGTTAGTAGGCATTCTATTTCTGGGTTCTTGAACCCAAGATTCACTCTACTTAATTCGTGTAGGTAGTGTTTGCTAGTTCCCTTAGGATATTAGTAACCTTTGCGATAGTCCTCGAGGTCCGTGGTATACCATTCTTCCAAATACCATGAACCATCCTTGGCAGAAGTTCCTCGTTGAACCAAAAGATCACAACAAGAGTGCTCTCGATGAGTTCTCCATTCTACATTGTGAATCTGCCAGTCCTACCTTTCTGCATGGATTATCTGGAAGAAATATGTTGAATTTGTTCGACATACTAGTTCATGCATCCACAACTCAGAAAATTATATGTTCCTTTGAGTTGTTCTCTTTAGTTGCATTCTGACCTCTGTCTATCAATTGATAGTCATGACTAGTTGTGCATCCGTGTTATCGATGCGTACCATCCTTGTGGTCCGTCAAGCCGTTGTATTTCAGAATGACTAGGAGAAACAAACTCCAGAACCTCGTCCATATCTAGGATTGGGTCAAAGCAATTGTATTCCGCAGACCAAAATGCCAATCCAGCTTCTGCTCCGCTCTACCTTGGAGCGTTACCATCTTTATGTCAAGAGTGTCATGAGAATTGCACCACCTCTTATGAATTCTTGACGAAGTGATGCTTCTCACCATCATTATTCATTCCTCGGTCCCGTGTTGTCACAACCGGAATACCGACAAGTGAACCGTGATGTGTGAAATCAATACTCTGAGCAACTCGTTGCTTGGTAGTTAATGGCAATACTCTCATTCTTAGCGTGCTGGTTATTGAATCATCATCCTAAGATTGATCGTGCTACCTAGTCCTTATTTTTGGTGCACTCTTCGATCAATGAGTTAAGATTTTGTCAAACCCTTACTCTCTTGATCACATCGTCTTGCCCTGAAAAGCAAGATTGATCTCGAGCTTAGCAATGTACCGGTGGTTCGTGATTTTCCGAATATCTTCTCGGAAGTGTTACTAGGTTATCCCCTGACTGTTATGTTGAGTTCGTGATCATGTTGGTTTTCTTATAAACCACCCCTTCTCCAAGAATCTGTGTTGGATACCCCTGAGCTAGTTGGTTAAGCTGAACAACAACTTGGAGAGTTGGAAGATAAAAGCTTGCCTAACTTAGTTCATTCCAAAGGGATATCTTGTGTTTGTGTGTTTGTTGTAGAAAGATGATTTCTTCATCGATTGGTCCTTGTGATCAGTTGTTGAACCTATCGTCTTGCCCAAACCTTGATTTGAGTATGGGCTATTATCATATCAAATCAGAACCAACGATGTTCGTAATGTTGTCTTACTCGTGGTTGATTCCTCGAGCATACACCATTACATCTTTTGGTCTGACCAATGCTATCATCATGTTCACATGATGGTGGAAGTCCAGTGATATGGAAATTCCGATGAGTTGCTGTTGAGCCCATCAGCAGCATTTTGTCTCCTCCATGATTCGTGTTGAACATCAAGCTAGTGTTGGAAACTTTTGTAAGCATTATCTTCATGTCCCGTTTATGAAATACATGTTTGGTGTAAGAAGTGACTTTCTCCAAGTTCACGTGCATTAGGTGCAAGTTGCCGCAGTGAATTTGAGAAAGTTAGTTTTGCTTCCTCTGGAATCGTCCCATGTCAGTCATGCATGTGCAAAGTATACCATGGTTTGTTAGATTAATTACCTCCACTCCACATGTATTCCCTAGCACACCAAGCCACTGATCGATTTGCTCAAGGATAATAAGTTCTAAGTGCTAGTCCTAAAGGTACCAGACGGATTTGTACAAGATTCCGTTATCCTCGGTGATGGTTCCCAACCAAAACTCGGTAGTGTTTTATTATAAGACTACTATGTGGTCATGCTTGTCTAGGACAACGTGTTCACAAGTTTGTAGCAGAACCAGCTCATGTTTTGGAGCTTGCTATCGTAGTTCATTCCCCGAGAATCTCGCAACATCATCTCGTCGGTTTGTGTTGCAAACTTTCTTTTCCAGACACGTTGTCTGAATTATCCTGTTACCAACCAGATTTGAATCTCAGGCAGATATGATGGTTGGAACTTCTTCCAAGAACTATGATATAGGTTCAAGTGAAGTGGACGCACCTAGCTGGAAGCACCATTATTTTAGTATCTTGATTAAGCCGTTTGGTCACTTCCCATGAGGATTTCATATGACTTATCCCACAAGTTGTTCCTTATGGATTTTTGTGCCTCCGAAGTCCGACCTTTACTTGATGGCCATGTTGATGTTTTTTTAGCATAACCGTGGTAGCTAGAACATCAAGGAGAACATTAGAAGCGGAGTGCTAAATGTCTCTCGGTCGATCATCCAGATTTGCTTCTTTGGCATTGCTAAGGAAAAATCTAAGAAAGTGTTGTCCTCCTTTGCACCTGCATCCTCCATCACCGTTCATCATGGTAGTATGATGTGTTGCCAGGATCCTCGGCACGGATGTTGGTAAAACCTTGATGAATATGGAAATGCTCAAGTTCTTGAAAGCACGCTTAGTCACTAGGTTATATCCTTGGTATCAACTGGAATGTGCCTTCCATTTGCCGAGTTGTTCTATAACCATAGTTTCCTTTCCAAATTGAGTGTGCCATCTTTTGAATTCTTTCAAACGATCATTTGTAAATTGCTTTACGCTGGTATGAAGAGTTTCAATGATCTCTGAATCAAAAGTAATTCTTTTTGACACTTAAGGGAATATTTCTGTGAGCCACCCTCCCTAAGGTGCCCCGTTATGGAATGATGGCAGATAACTCCTCGTTATCTTGAAACCATGCACCATCTTATTCAGCGTGGAATTGTGCTTATCAACTTGAATCTTTATTCTCTGTTTCACTTCTTCCCTCTGGATGTATGTTCCGTGTCTTGGCTCGAGAGATGTTCAACATCTCATTCCGTGAGTTGATCGTGATTTGCTCGATCTTTAAGAAGATCGATTCCTATAGAGTTTCTTCTGTCGTCATCATGTTGGATGAAGATCCCGAAAGCAAAGACGACAAGATCAATTTGAAGCAATGATTCAACATCTTCGATGAGGGTACTGGATCAAGAAGATTGTGTTACCTTTTGTGTCCCCTTTTCCTCTTACCCTACGCTTGAATCTCGGGACGAGATTCTTGTTTAGTGGGGGTGAGTTGTCACAACCCTAGAATTCTGCTTTGTAACTAGTTGCATCAGTGAGTGGCATCCATGCATCATGTTTAAAATTCCATTTAAATATGAATTGGGGAAAGTGAAAATCCTCAGAAATCATTTCTAAAAATGATCAACATTAAAAATTGCTTCAAATAAGCCCAAGAAAATGTTGCTGTTAAGCTATAAAATATTGGCAAGAGGTAAAATTCAAACCAATATTTGTGGAGTCTCAAGGATATTTATTTTGGGCCTTTGAAATTAAATCAATAAGTATTTGACTTTTGGATTATATTCATTTTATATACAATATATTTCAAAAGGCCCTGAAATTATTTATGTGCCCTTGGAAAAGTCCATAATGGCAATATACAAATATTCAGAAGGTTTTGCCCTAAACAGTGGCAAAATGAATAAATAACAACAAAACAAAATAGAACATAAAAGAGAGCAGAGGCCTACCCAGAGCCCACTCACCTGCGGCCTGGCACTGTTGCTGGCGGCCCAGCCCACCAGGCAACATGCCAGCCATCCCCTTCCTCCCGCCAGTGTGCACTGTGCGTGTCGCACGCACAGGAGGCGAGGGCCACCTCCTGCTTGCCACCTCCCGAGCGCCCCGTGCCCATCCACGTCGCCTGGGAGATGCCCCGCAGCCCCCTCTGCCTCTCCCCTCGCCCTGGAACTCTCTCCCTCTCCTCTAGCTTCTTCCTTGAGCATCAACCGAGAGCAGCCATGGACACCGTACCTCGTTCACGTGGCCACCATCAATGAGACGCCGCGATTCCGTATCTAGGAGCTCCGCCATCGATCGGGAAGTCACCTCGACACAGATCGTGAGCCCGGGCGCCCTGAAGAGACGCCATCGAGCTCGACATCGTCTCTCTCTACACCGCCGGTCGCCATCGCCGATTCGCCGCCTCCATCGCACCCCCGAGCCCACTGATCAGCCCTGCGTGTTCCCTGTGAGCTCCTGATCTTCCCCCTCTGCTTTTCCCCCTCCGTTCCTGTCCGCTAGCCTGTCCCGCCGACGCCGTAGCTCCGGCCACCGCCATGGCTGATGCTCTGCTTGCTGCGGAGCTCGTTTCACCTTTCACTGCTGCCCGTCAAGCTCCGGGTAGCCCAGCGACGCTGGCCAGCCTCTCCTTTGGATTGCTAGTGCACCACAGCACCCTGTACGTACACGGCCGAGCTCCGGCTGCCGCTAACCTCGCTGCCGCCGCCGCAACAGTCCATCCCCGGCAGCCACGCGGCCTCCCTAGATGCGCACGGGCCTGGGCTTCCCACTAGTACCCTCAGCGCGCTCTGCCGCTGCCCTAGCGCCACTCCGGCGAGCCGCCGCCGCACGGTGTGGTCGCCGTCGTTAAGCCGCCGGCTAACCACGCCATTAGGGCCTAACCACACTGCTAATTACACAACGCAGTCACTGACAGCGGGCCCCGCGGTGGGTCAAATCCCAGTCAACACGGGATTAACTTCCAGTTAACTCTGAGCCAATGACATGTGGGTCCCAGCCGTCAGGGTTGACCCTGTTGGCCCTGCTAACGTCAGCCTGACACCTTGCTGATGCAGTATTACATTTTCTGGAAGTAGTTTAATTTTAAATAGCCAGGAAAATCCAGAAAATGGTACAAACTTCAAAAAATCATAGAAATTCAACCATAACTCCAAATGAAACAAATTATATATGAGAAAAATCCAATATATCCATCTGTACTAGTTTCATGCATGTTAGAGCAACCTAACCATGCTGTTTAGATGAAACAAGATAATGCACTTATATGACTCTATAAAATGGGTTTGCATTTGAATCTTTGGCTCAAATGGACTCATCTCAATCTGTTCTAGCTTGCATTAGCCCAAAACACATTCATATTGCCATGTAATGATCATGCATCATATTGTGCATTGCATTGATTGTATTTCTTCTCTGTTGCCGGTATTTGTCCCCTCTCGGTAGACGATGTTCCGGCGTTGTGATCGTTGACACTAATGAAGACTCAATGCTATCTTCAGAAGTGCCAGGAAAGCAAAAACCCCTTGTTCATTCCGATACAATCCCACTCTCTCGCTCCTGCTCTCTTTTATTGCATTAGGACAACAACGATTCATCCGTTACATGCTGCGGTAGTTGAACCCCTTTTCTCTGCATGACCTGTCATTGCCACAGTAAATAGATGAAACCCACTAGCATGAGTAGGAGTTGTTTGAGCCCTGATGTGCCTATTCATTCATGCTTGTTTCTCATGCCTGCTATTGCTTAGAGTTGTGTCAGGTCTGATTCATCGGGAAGAATCGGAGGTGTGGTGAACATGTCCTACTGTTGAGAGCTAAGTGTGTGAACACGATTTGGTAAAGGTAGCGGTGAGAGGCCATGTAGGAGTACATGGTAGGTTGTCTCATTGCAGCCGTCCTCAGGAACTGAGTTCTGTGTTTGTGATCCAGGAACAGTTACTACCACACATTGGAATGCTTAAGTGCCCCTCTCGACTTATTAATCGACTTGATCTCTGTCCAGGAGTTGCAACTAGTTTCTGGTGTTTGTAGGTAGTGTTAGTAGTCTACCAAGTGGTACCCGGTACAGGTGGGCTTGGGACAGACTAGGCACCATGGCACGGTGTACCAAGCATAGATCCATCCGTCGAGGTGGGCTTGGGAACCCTGCACACATCGTTTGGGGCCGTGAGTGACACCCAGACCGGATCTCCTTGCGGATGGAACCCGAATAGGCGATAAACCTGGACGAGAGACTTGTGTGGTTAGTCAGGTCGTGGCCGACTCCCTCGCCAGGCTTCTGCTTGAAGGTTGCCGAGGTACACGACGTGTACATGGTGGTAAGTGGCGAGAGCGTGTGTGAAGAAGTACACCCCTGCAGGGTTAACATCATCTATTCGAATAGCCGTGTCCGCGGTAAAGGACTTCTGGGTTGCCTATAACAGTTCATAGACAGGTGAAAGTGGATACTCTAAAACTCGCAAGATAAGCGTGAGTGTTGTGGATGGCGTTCTCGTAGGGAGACGGGAGGAGATCCATAGTGGTGTATTGGTATGGTGAATATGTGGACTCGTGTGCGCCACCTCAAAAGAGTTACTTGCAGTCGTAGTTCAGGATGGCCACTGAGTCAAAGCTGGCTTGCTGCAGTTAAACTCCACCACCCCTTAGTTGATACCGATGCATATGTAGATAGTTCTGATGTAAGTCTTGCTGGGTACATTTGTACTCACGTTTGCCTATTTTATGTTTTGCAGAGAGACGTCAGTCTTGCTAGTAGTTTCGTGTGGACTTCGACGTTTAGCTTGGTACCTCAGCTACGATCTTGTGCCCTCGGCGGGATCTAGTAAATAGTTAGGCTTCTCAGCCTTTTTCATTTGTAGATGTCTGTACTCAGACATGTTAAGCTTCCGCATGTGTTTGACTTGTATGCTCTGAATGTTGGGTCATAAGACCCTTGTTTGTAATATCTTGCTCCTCGGAGCCTAATGAATAAATACTCTGAGTCATAGAGTCTTGTTGTGATGCCATGTTGTATTTGCACATATCGAGCATATTGTGTGTATGACTGAAATGCTTGGTATGTGTGGGATCCGACAACCTAGTTGTTTATCCTTGGTAGCCTCTTTTATGGGGAAATGTAGTCTTGTGCTTCCATGAGCCATAGTAGTCCGCTACAGCCCGGTTCACCGGAGTCCTGCTAGCCCAGCACTACTGCTCCGGAACACTTGACTGGCCGGCATGTGATTCACTTCGTTCCTGTGTCTGTCCCTTCGGGGAAATGTCACGCGGTGACATCCGGAGTCCTGTTAGCCCAGTGCTACAGCCCGGATTCGCACACTGCTGACCGACATGCTCGATGTTGATTCATGTATGCCTGTCCCCATAAGTTAGTGCCACTTTGGGTTCACGACTAGTCATGTCGGCCCGGGTTCTCTATCATATGGATGCTAGCGACACTATCATATACGTGAGCCAAAAGACGCAAACGGTCCCGGGCCATGGTAAGGCGACACCCATGGGAATACCATGCGTGAGGCCGCAAAGTGATATGAGGTGTTACCGGCTAGATCGATGTGACTTGGAATCGGGGTCCTGACACTGTGGGCCCCCGTTTGCGTTGATTCCACCTCCCAAAAATCACATATATCCCAAAATAATTCTCCGTAAATTTTTATCGCGTTTGGACTTTGTTTGATTTGGATTTTCTATGAAACAAAAAACATGCCACAAACAGGAACTGGCACCGGGCACTGTATCAATAGGTTAGTCCAATAAATCATATAAAAAGTTGCCAGAAATATGTGGAAGTTGTATAATATTGGCATGAAACAATAAAAAATTATAGATACGACGAAGGCATATCACCTCGCTTGAGTGACTTGTTATTTAGAATCTCAAATGATGTTTGAGGTGTGGGGAAGCATGCTTCTATGGTTCAAACTCAGTTAGAACAAGTTGCTAAATCTCAAAGAGAGTTGCTTGATGAAATGAATAATAATATCAATGATCATGTTGTTAGAGTAATGACTAGAGGAGGTAGAATGACTCAAGAACCACTTTATCCTGAGGGACACCCAAAAAGAATTGAACAAGACTCTCGAAGAGTTACCACCGATGCACGTAGTCCTTCTAAAAAGAAAAAGAAGAAGAGAAATGATATGCCTTTGCATGCCTCTAGTGAACGTGAAGTATAAAAACCTTCTGATAATGAAGTTTCTATCTCTGATGTTGAAACTCAATCTGGTAGTGAACACTCACCTTCTGATAATGAAAAAGATAATGATGAGGTTCATGAAGACACTCAAACAAATAATAAAGTACCAAACAATGATGTTGAGATAGAACCAATAGTTGATCTTGATAACCTACAACCTAAGAATAAAAGATATGATAAAAGAGAATTTATTGCTAGAAAACAAGGTAAGGAAAGAGAACCATGGGTTGAAAAACTTATGCCCTTTCCACCTAAGTCAACTAAAAAGAAAGGCGATGAAGAATTTGAATGCTTTGCTGAAATGCTGAGGCCAGTCTTTTTGCGTACTCGCTTGACTGATATCCTTAAAATGCCTCCTTATGCAAAGTACATGAAAGACATCATCACCAATAAGAGAAAAATACCGGCAGCTGAAATCTCCACCATGTTTGCTAATTATACTTTTAAAGATGGAGTACCTTAAAAACTTGGAGATCTGGGGATACCAACTATACCTTGCTCCATCAAAAGAAATTATGTGAAAACTGCTTTATGTGATTTGGGAGTTGGTGTTAGTGTTATGCCTTTCTCTTTATATAAAAGACTTGATTTGAATAAACTCACACCCACTGAAATATCTTTGCAAATGGCTGATAAGTCAACTGCCATACCTATCGTATTTGTGAGGATGTGCCCGTTGTTGTTGCTGATGTTACTATTTTTACTGACTTTGTTATACTTGAGATGCCCGAGGATGACAACATGTCAATTATCCTTGGTAGACCCTTCTTGAATACTGCAGGGGCTGTTATTGATTGTAATAAAAGCAAGGTCACTTTTAATATCAATGGTAATGAACATACAATGCAATTTCCGAAGAAACAATTCCAAGTGAATGGTATTAATGTTATTGACAAATCTCTGACAATCACTATTGGAAGTTTTCAACTACCTCTACCTACTGTTAAAAAGAAATATGAAATGCTTATTGTTGGGGATATTCATGTCCCCGTTGAGGTAACTTAGTAATTTACAAGAGTTCTTCGGTTTCATGCTAATCGAAAGTAGTTGTTAATAGGACTTGATCAACCATATTAATGGATCATATTTTAGAGGTATGAAGTTGATGAATTTAGTAAGCACTACCTTATGTCCCTACCTTTTGTTTCCTGTTTTTATTATTTAAATAAAATAAAGTGCCATGTGTTGCTTGTTTTCTGAATTTCCCATGCAATAAAAAAATGACCCAAAATAAAAGTTCTCAGAATGCTTTGAAAATTTAATATGATTTTTTCTGAATATTTAAGAATTTTTGGTGCAAATAATATCAGAGGGAGGTGCACCAGGTGGGCACAACCCACCTGGGCACGCCAGGACCCCCAGGCGCACCCTGGTGGGTTGTGGTCCCCATGTGGGCCCCCTCACTTATCTCTTCATCCCACATCACCACCTACCTCCAGAAAAAATCACCATTGCTCTCTCTTGTGTTCTTGCTCTCAAACCTGTGGATTTCGATCTCTTTGCTCGAAGCTCCCTTTCCAAAATTGTTTCAGGGGATTGTTGTTTGGTATGTGACTCCTCCATTTGTCCAATTAGTTTTTGCTTTAGTGGTTTATATTTTGAATAATTAGTTTCTCTTGGTGCTGCTGTAGATGAGCTTGCATGTTGAATTCTTAGAATTCTAAGTAGTTTGAATACTTCCTATGGTCTCTATGCATCCCTATGAGTAGTTTCTATTAATATTGTGAAGTTATTTTGACAAATGTTTGTCACCCAAAAAATTTCAGAAAATTGTACACGAATATGATGAACCTCTTTGGAAGGATGTCTTCATGGAGGAGATCCTCAGAGGCATCTTCTAGTAACAGCTCCGTTCGTCGGTCTTATGTTGAACCAAGTGAAAGTTCCATACGAGATGCCGCCACCAAAACATGCCTATGGCCATGCAATGATTATATGGTGAGTGTGGGCATTAAGGAGGAATTTGAGCAATATGTTCACAATGTCGATCTCGGTCCCTACATTTCAGATAAGTGCAACCAACACCACACTCTCACTAAATCATTTGTCAAAGGATTTAAATTCCATTCCCGTGAGTCTAGGGTGTCATTTAAACTATGTGAAAATCCATTTACCATATCTTTAGAGAGCTTTGCTCACCACTGCAAAATCCCATTTTGGGGTTCGCTTGACGAACCACCAAGATCTGAGTTTCAGACATTGTTGACTAGTCTTTGCTATGGCGAGACTAGGGGAGTGACGCAGGGTACAATAAAGAGCATTCATTCTCCCGCAATTCAGTAATTTGCATTATTCAATGGAAAATGTATTGTAGGCAAACAAGATTGTAATACACTTTGTGCTCCAGACTTGAGCCTCATACGCACCGCTCTCACCGGTGACAGAAGATATAATCTTGGAGCGATTGTTGCACACAGGTTGCAACACAACGCTAAAAGTGGCTATTTCGATGGTGGAATTTATGCCACACGCTTAGCAAGAGAGCTGGGTGTTTCACCTTTTCCCTATGATCCTATTTTACCCACGTAGTATTTAGACTTTGATGCTATGAAACGTCATAAGATCCTTAGAGGTGATCCCCACAATTCCACCTATAAATTGTTGTTTAACCAAAGTTCCGTTGTGTACACATATTTGCCTACGCCTGCTCTCTTTGATTTTCACAGTAGGGGAAGATATTTTGTTCTTGAGAGCGAGGCCCGAGCTCATAACGCGGCGGTTGGGGCCGCACGGCAGGCTGAGCCATCCGCACCGAGAGCCTCCGTGAGCTATCACTCCGATCACTATGCAGGCTACTCACTGATTACCAAGTTACGCCAAAAGCCTAAGCTTGGGGGAGTACGTATTTCCACCGATATTACATTCATGTTCACACATTTCATTTAAGTTGTCGGTGTCCAAACTTTTTCATTGTATTATGCATGTTAAATTTATTTTCTCGCTTTCTTCTTGCGTGTTTGAAAAACTTTGAGAAAATACAAAAATATTTCTTGCTTCTTTTTGATTTTTGTTTCTAGAGTAGTTAGGTGTAGCACTAAAAATAAAACCTAAAAATATTTCCTTGTTCTTCTTTTGCTTGTTGGGAGCTTTTCCGTGTAAATAGTTTTTCTCGTTTTTGTTTTTCCCTTTTATTTTCTTTCTTCCAAGAAAACCAAAAAGCTCCAAAAAATATTTCAGTGTGTTGCTCTGAGTTTCTTTTCCTTTTATTTGAGTTATACCGAGGACAAGACCACGATGAAAATGTCGAGTGGCTCTCATTTGCATAATTGTTAATATAACAAAGAGCCCATTTTACCTTGTCTTCTCCTGTTGAATAAAATGCTTGCAGATTCCACCTTAGTCCATGGCACTCTTGCACTATTATTATTTTCATATCGTTCGGTCGTGGAAGTGAAAGACAATAATGATGACATTTGATGAATTGGCCGTGGCAGAGAACGGGTATGAACTCGACTTGTTCTGTTTTTGTAAATATGTTTAACCTATTATCCATGATTTAGCTCATTATGATTAAACATGTTTCCAATGACAATTAGAGATTATAGTTTCTCATGCCATGCATATGTAGCTAGGAGTGGATAATGATTTATCTTGGATGTCAACATTGCATTAAAATGATTGTGATGTAGTATGATGATATGATATCCTCCTTCGAATGTTCGAGTGGCTTGACTTGGCACATGTTCATGCATGTAGTTGAATCAAAACCAACATAGCATCTATGATATTCATGTTCATGGTGTTCATATCCTACTCATGCTAGTGTCCAATGTTACTTATGCATAATGCATGTTCATGACCGTTGTTGCTCTCTAGCTGGTCGCTTCTCAACCTATTTGCTAGCCTTCGCCTATACTGAGTGGGAATTCTGCTTGTGCATCAAAAAACTTGAACCCAAGTTATTCCAGATGAGTCCACCATACCTACCTACATGCGGTATTACCCTACCGTCCTAAGTAAATTTGCATGTGCCATCTCTAAAAACATCAAATAAATATCCTTTTTCTTTGCCTGGATTGTTCATGGAACGACAGGAGGTAGTCGGTATCTTCCATGCTAAGCGGATTATTCTCAGAGTGTTTATTCACTCGCCATTGCACGAGAAAGGGGCGGTAATAGGGATTCCCATTCCCAAACTGCAAACAGAAAAAAGCTTACAAATAATCAAACAAAAGCTCCTACGGAGTCATAACCTTTACTTTATCTCTTGGGAACCGCTACTAATGTGTTTAGCATGGAAGATATTGAGAACTGATGGTCGCGAAGTAAACAAGAAGGTGCATTTCTCAAAATATCATTCACCTCTGTTTAAGAAACTTGAGCTCTCGCACCGCTGCAAATCACTGCTTCCCTTTGCGATGGGACTATCTATTTACTTTTATGTTGTGTCATCACCTTCTAAAATAAGCACTAGAACCTGAGAGCACTATTGTCATGCTTATGCGTTGTATGTAGCTAATGTTGGGTGCATCATGACTAGATCTTTTCTACCATGAATTACAATGTTTAGTCGCTGCTTGAACTTCAGAGGTGCTCTGCATTTATGTTTTGCGGTCTCGAAAATGGCTAGCAAGATACCACTATTGACATATTATATCATGGTTGTTTTGATAACGTGTTGCTCTTTGAGATACCTTATTATTGCTCGCTAGCTTATTATGTCATTGATATGAGTTAATATAATTTTTACGAGTAATTGTCGACATGGTTAGTTATAATATTGGCTAAAAACCTCGATGTTGTTCAAGCTTATTTATGCAAACAAGAGAAAAAGAGTCCGTAAAAGTTTTTCTTTTCCACTTTCAGTTTATCAACTGAATTTCTTGAGGACAAGCAAAGGTTTAAGCTTGGGGGAGTTGATACGTCTCCGACGTATCTACTTTTCCTAACGCTTTTCCTCTTGCTTTGGACTCTAATTTGCATGATTTGAATGAAACTAACCCGGACTGACACTGTTTTCCGGCGCTTGTTGTTGCACCAGAAAGTATGCATTTGAATTCTGCAGGGACTTCCTCAGTCCTCCGGCTTCATGTCGCAGAACATCTGATCGATGTCTTTCAACTTGAAGTTGAGACTCAAGAAGCCGAACTGATTCAGGCAGCAAGTTCGAAGAGCTGGTGCCAGTAGTAGTGGCCAGTAAGTCCAACACTACTTCAAGACAGGACTTTGGGGTTGTCTCAGTGTCTTCAATACAGATTTTATCAACTTTCTTGGATACCAATAGGGATGTCTCACTATCTTGAACCTTATCTACATTACTTCCTTTACCATTGCATAACGGGGTACTCTTCTCCAATATTTGTCCGCATTCTAAAAGAGAAACAAGCAAACACATCACATGTTTACCATGTTGTATATGAAACTCATTTTGGTAAATCAGTTCAGTAGTAAACTGGACAGGATAACAGCATGAAACAAACATATATCTATGTACCATGGTCACTTTATGGACTATATCATTCTAGTTTTTGTTGCCAAATCAAGATAGAGACACAATTCAAATAATATTTTTTCAAGACAAAGCAGAATAGACAGAATATAAGTGTGGGAAACTACAGAGCAATAACAACACTTGTAATGTGCATGACATGAGAACATAACTGTTTATTCAATTGAAACTGAAATCAACATAGAGCAAGTTACAACAGCAAACCAGTTAAAGAAATAGGTTTAAAACATACCTGTTGCGCCATTGGAGTTTCAATTCCATCCTTAAAATTTGAAAATAGTTGGTATGAGTAATACAGTGATCCAAGAGCAAAGGAGTATGAACCATAGCTACAGAACCTGTCCTGAGAACAATTCTTCTTCTGCTTTAAGCGTTGAGCTGGGATTCAGAGTGGTGGTCCTCGTGCTTTGAGCACTGCGGTTCCCTTACTAACTGCTCGTGTTTGGGTGCTTTGTGGTGGAGACAGTGCTGTGTCAACTGGAACTGGGTAGGGGTACAATCTGCGGGAGTCTGGGTTATGTGTGGTGGGGCTGATTCTTGGGCAAGTATAGCCGTGGTTCTATCTCCATCGACTGGTAGCACTGTCTTTTCTGAAGGCCGTGTTGTTACTCCCTTAGATACTACCATCACCCTCTCAAATTCAAATGGCTGATAAACAAGAAAAGTAGTTGAATGTACATACATTGTATGATAGACAGGTGCAATGGATTGTGGGGAATAAAAGAGGGCATGAAATAATTCACATTTATGTTGACTAACCAAACAGGATAGCATGACACAATTTCACATATATGATGGCTAACTAAACAGGATGGCATGACACAATTTCACATATATGATGGCTAACTAAAAAAGATGGAAAGATATAGTTCAAAATATGATGACTATGTAAATAGGATGACATGATATAACTATATAATGTGTTTATTAAATAGGTTGGCATGCCATAATTCACATACATGCCGCCTATGGAAACTTGATAGCATGATATAATTCACGGATAGAATGACATAATTGAAAATATGATGACTGTAAACACTAAACAAGATGAGATGATATAACTATATGATGTCTTTATTAAATGGGTTGGCATGCCATAATTCAGATAGATGCTGTCTATGTAAACATGATGGCATGATATAATTCAAATATATGATTTATATAGTAAGCAAGTAAGCAGATGGCAATCACATATATGATGTCAAAACTAAGCAATGCAAGACAACATGCATGACATGAGTAATATAACCCTACCAAGTTTGGGGATAGACCTCAGGGGGGAAATAGGACTGGTCATCAGTCTCTGAATCCTCCTCTCAGGAGCTATCTGTAACCAGCAAGATGTCTGCTTCAGCAGGTAGCATTGTCTGCTCTGAATACCTTGTTTTCACTCCAGATACTTCCATCACCGCTTCAAAAGGCTGATGCATAGGAAGAGTAGTTGAATATGCAAACATTGTCGACAAATGGAACACATAATACAAAAAAAGGATAGCATGATATAATTCGCATATATGATGAATGGCTAAACAGCATGGCGTTGCATAATTCACATACATAATGCCTCACAACAAGATAGCATTGCATAATTCACATATATAATGCGTTGCAACAAGATGGCATTGCATGATTCACATATATGGTAATTAGACACTAAACAGGTGGCATTCACACAAAGCATGTCTAAACTAATCAAATGACATAGCAATGCAAGACACCATACACACAATATGAGCAACATAACCCTACCAAGTTAGGGCATACACCTCGGGGGGGGGATAAGACTGGTCATCTGTCTCTGAATCCTCCTCTGAGGAGCTATCCGTAACCAGCGAGATATGTGCTTCGTCAGATAGCATAGTCTGCTCTGAAGACTTTGCTTTCACTCCAGAATTTTCCATCACCGTGTCAAATGGCTGATGCACCTGAAGAGTAGTTGAATGTACTAACATTGTTGACAAATGTAATACGTAATGAAAAAAAGGATGGCCTGATATAATTCACACATAAGATGACTGGCTAAGCAGGATCACTACAACAAAAATACACCTCCGTGATGATACGTGTTTGTCACAGTAGGTCACGTTTTCTGTCATGCATGTACATCCATGACGATTTTATGATAGAATCAAGATAATCATACATGTGTTATCGTAGAAGTGTTCCATGACATTACCAAAATTATCATCACGGAAGTGTCCACTTCCATGGTGATAAATCGCGCGTCATAGAAGTGCTTTCATCAAGGGTGACCGACACATGGCATCGATCGTAATGGGTCGCCGTTAAGCTATCGGCTCCGGTTTTGGATCCGATAACCCATTAACAGCCCGGACCAATGGGGATTTTCCACGTGTAAAATTGTCATTGGCCGGAGGAAACACGTGTTTGCTCACCGTTGGGACAGATGTCATCCACTCATTGGATAGGAGGTGCCTATGATGCGTCGACACGTGGCACGGCCCAACAGAGGCCCATTCCGGTGAAAAGGCCGGCCCAGCTAAAGGCCCACCATGTTTTTTCACACACTAGTGGGCTGGCCCGTTAACAGTCTGCCATGTTTTGGGCCAAATTGACGCCCGTACTAGATCAGGACCGTTCACAGCCTGCCATGTTTTGGGCCAAATTATGGCCCATATCAGACCAGGCCCATTAACAGGCCACTGTTCTTTTGGGCCCATTCTAAGACAGGTTTGTATTTCAACCTGTTAAATGCTCGTTTACCAGTTCGGCCCGATAATAGTTTCGGCCTGTTAGCGGCCCGTGGTGCATCTGGGACGTTGTAGGCCCGGTTTCACTTTAGGCCATTGAACGGCCCATGCAGAAACTGGGCTATTTCTTGTCTGAAGTAACTTTAGTCCTCTTAACGGCCCGTAGTTTTCGTGGATAAATTTCAGCCCAACTGACCTATCGGCCTGTTAATGGCCCGTGTAACAGTTGGGCCTAATTACAACCCGCGTTGAATCCGGCTTGCTTACATCCCATCTGATAATGGCCCGTGACACTTTTAGGCCTATGGCCCGCGTAGATACTGGCCTGCTTAAAGCCCATAATTTTATTGGGCCAAACAGGCCTGAGATATATTTTGGCCTATTAACTGCTCGTCCTATTTGGGCCAAACATGGGCCTTAGGCAGTTTCAGCCTGTATTGGCCCGTGAATTTTTCGGCTCAACGCTAGCCCAATCTAGGTTTTTGCCTGTTAAAAGCCCATGGTATTCTCTGGCCCAGCTAGCCAGAACTTTACTCAGCCTGTTAAAGGCGGGAAACAACTATATGGTTTAGACCAGCTAATGGCCCAAGATGATTATAGGCCCATGTTTTGGCCCATATGAGTAACGGGCCGGCCTAAAGACCGACAACACTGAGATCCGCTCAACCTTCCGGCCTAAATTACAGCATACCGACCAAGAATAAACCTAGACTATACAACAAAGAAATTATAGCATATTACATCCCCTCGGCATCAAAGTTCGCCGCTAGTGATAATAAAGAGCAACCAGACAGCAAATTACATAAACTGGGGAGGTTGTCACTAGTGGAAGTTAACAGGTGGAAAAAATAATAGATAGAACCGACAACACTTCAACACCGTTCAAGAAAGGTTAGCCCGGCCCAAGGGCTGCAGCGCAAGCAGCTTAGCAACCTGATGACACTACGCTTCTTTGGCGCTCATACCCACCAACTTAAGCTGCATAGCATCAATAAACATCTTGTACTCACGTTTAATCTTGCATAGAGATTGGAGTTCCATTCGTATTTGAGTGGAAGCATGTATTTCTGCTTGAATTTCAGACTAAAGAAGTCGAACAGATTCAGGCGGCGACTTCATCGAGCTTGTGTCACTGAGTAAGTTTGACACTACATCAAGATGTGACTCTGTGGTTGTATCCCTACCCTCAATATGTGTTGCCTTCTCCTCTAGAATATGTGTTAGAGGGACAAACAATGGGTTCGTCTCACTATCATTGTGGCAGTTCTTCCTAGCAGCAGTGTTGTCACCCTGAAAGAGAAACAAGTAGGTAGATAACAGCTTTTGCACGTATAAGCATCAGTGCTGTCAATCCATCTCATTTCTTTGTCAGAAATAAAGAGACACGGTTTAAATATAGCATTAACATAATAGGCATTGTTCATAGTTAAGACGGCAGGAAATGGCATTGTGCAGGAGCGGCCAGCTTCACCAGACCATTGGATTATGGATCAAGAACACAAGCATAGATGTAGTTCTAAACAACGTATAAGCATGAATGGTGAGTGTACTGTCAATTTATACCATTTCTGATTGGTAAATAAAGATACATGATCTAAATAATGTTAACATAATATGGCATTGTTCATAGTTGAGACATAGCAGGATATGACATTGTGCTGTTGTTGGTAGTTGAAAGTGCAACTATCCCTGGGTGGTTTTGGTAATAATTAACAACATATAGCTCATTGAGCTAATGCTATTTCAAGATAAATATTTAAGGAAAGCTCAATGATTGGCATGGCATGGATTAGAAATCGGACCCCCCAAAATGCTAAGGACAAAAGGATTAGCTCAAGCTCAAAGCACAAGACTCTACATTTTATTTTTAGTGATCCGAGATCACATTGAGTCCATAGGAAAAGCCAATACTATTAAGAGGGGGTGAGGTGTTTCCTAATGAGGTTCTTGCTCAAAATGCTTAGTGATATGCTCCAATACCCTCAACTACTTTCTCACATTCAAATATGTCCCAAACCAAAAGTCAAACTCGGCCCCACCGATTTGATCTATGCGGCGCCACCGAGTTCACTTGACATAGCCACTACCACAAACCCTAGTCTTCTCGGTCTCACCGATAGGGATCTCGGTCTCACCGAGATGGGATTGTAATCTCTTTGTTTCCCTTCGTAACGTTTCAGTCAAACCGAGATGAGCAATCGGTCCCACCGAGATTGCAATGCAAACTCTCTGTTTCCCTTTCGTAACATTTCGGTCCAACCGAGATGAGTGAATCGGTCCCACCGAGTTTTCCTGACTTACTCTCTGGTTAGTCTATTACCAAGATCGGTCTCACCGAGTTTGTGTAATCGGTCTCACCGAGATTACGTTATGCCCTAACCCTAACAAAATCGGTCACACCGAGTTGACATGTCGGTCCCACCGAAAATCCTAACGTTCACATTTTGAACTAAATCGGTCTGACCGAGTTCTCTGAATCGATCCCACCGAGTTTGGTAAATTGTGTGTAACGGTTAGATTTTGTGTGGAGGCTATATATACCCCTACACCCACTCTTCATTCGTGGAGAGAACCATCAGAACATGCCTACACTTCCAACATACATTTTCTAAGAGAGAACCACCTACACTTGTGTCGTGGTCAAGATATTCCATTCCAACCACATAAATCTTGATCTCTAGCCCTCCCCAAGTTGCTTTCCACTCAAATCATCTTTCCACCAATTCCAATCCTATGAGAGAGAGTTGAGTGTTGTGGAGACTATCATTTGAAGCACAAGAGCAAGGAGTTCATCATCAACACACCATCTATTACCTCTTGGAGAGTGGTGTCTCCTAGATTGGCTAGGTGTCACTTGGCAGCCTCCGTCAAGATTGTGGAGTTGAACCAAGGAGTTTGTACGGGCAAGGAGATCACCTACTTCGTGAAGATCTACCCTAGTGAGGAAAGTCCTTCGTGGACGACGGCCATGGTGGGATAGACAAGGTTGCTTCTTCATGGACCCTTCGTGGGTGGAGCCCTCCGTGGACTCGCGCAACCGTTACCCTTCGGGGGTTGAAGTCTCCATCAACGTGGATGTACGATAGCACCACCTATCGAAACCACGGATAAAAAATCTCCGTGTCTACATTGCGTTTGCTCCCTCAGACTCCTCCTACCTTCATATGCAATTGTTTTACATTCCGCTGATATACTCTTAGAATTGCATGTGTAGGTTGATTAGTTGAGTTGTGCTAAGTTGCTAAAATCTGCCGAGACTTAAAATTGGGAAAGGGCTAAATTTTTATTTGGTAAGTAGTCTAATCACCCCCCTCTAGACATACTTTCAGTCCTACAAGTGGTATCAAAGCTTTGGTCTCCATTTGCTTTCATTTCCATAGCTTTTGGTGGTCATAGCCTTGGTTTCACAACCTAGGAGAGTATGGCGTCTAGCGAGGGAAATTACAACCGTAGAGGTCCTTACTTTGATGGTACAAATTTTGCTAGTTGGTAGCATAAGATGAAAATGCATATTCTTGGACATAACCCCGCTGTTTTGGCTATTGTGTGTATTGGCTTGCAGGGTGAATTCTTTGATGGGAGAGAACCGAACCGTGAAGCTACCGCGGAAGAATTGAAGATGCTGCAATACAATGCTCAAGCTTGTGAATTTCTCTTCAACGGATTGTGCCTCGAAGAATTCAACAAAATCAGCCGTCTTGAGAATGCAAAGGAAATTTGGGATACTTTGATTGATATGCACGAAGGTACCGACTCCGTCAAGGAATCCAAATTGGATGTGCTTCAAAGTCAAGTTGACAAGTTCAAAATGAAGGATGGTGAAGGTGTCGCTGAAATGTACTCTAGGTTTGCTCTCATCACAAATGAGATTGCCGGCTTATGAAGTGAAGAGATGACCGATAGATTCATCATCAAGAAGATCCTAAGAGCCTTGGATGAAAAATATGATACCGTGTGCACATTGATCCAAATGATGCCCAACTACAAAGATCTCAAGCCAACGGAAGTCATTGGAAGAATTGTTGCTCATGAGATGTCACTCAAGGATAAGGAAGAGCTACACAACAAGTCAAGTGGTGCTTACAAAGCCTCATGTGAAGCTCCCACATCATCAAGTGAGAAGCAAACCTTCAATGAAGAATTGAGTCTAATGGTGAAGAACTTCAACAAATTCTACAAGAGTAGGAGCAAGGAAAGAGGCTCTAAGTCAAGATCCTACAATGACAAAAGATCTTCTAGTCGTGAGCGTAATTGCTACAATTGTGGAAGACCCGGACACTATTCCAATGAGTGTACGGCTCCCTACAAAAGTTGAGAAGATTCTCCCAAAAGAAGAAGTAGAAGAGAAGAATCACCGCCAAGAGAGAGAAGGAGTAGAGATGATCGTTATGAGCCCTCTCGGAGAAGCAAGGATTCGGAGAGGAAGGACAAGTCATCTAGGAGATACACAAAAAGAAGACATCAAGCTGATATTGGTGAATGGGTATCCGGTTCCGACTCTGACCATCACTCCGAAAGAAGTTATCACTCCGACTCCGAATATACTCAAGATGAAGGTGTTGCCGGTCTAGCACTTGTGTCAACCAACTCCTACGACATATTTGACTCACCAAATGAAGGAATTGGGAGATGCTTTATGGCCAAAGGTCCAAAGGTAACACACCCCGAGTATGTTGATTTCAATAGTGATGAAGATGATTTGCTAGGAGATGATGATTTACTTGTTGACAACTCTAGTTATGAAAACTATGATGAACTTGCTAATGATCATGCTAATCAAGATAAAACGAATGATGATGATAATAAGAAGATTGAGCATCTAACTAAAGAACTAAACACTCTTAAGTTAGCTCATGAAACTACCTTGGAAGATCATCGAGAACTTTGAAAAGCTAAAGGCTCATGAGAAGCTACGCTTTGAAAAGCTCAACCTTGAGCAAGAGCATGAGTTTTTAAAGGCAATCAATGATGATCTTCACAAGAAAAGTTCTTCTTACATTACCAAGCGTTTACTCTTGTCTACTTACATGGCACAAGTTAAATCTAGCAACAAAAGTAAGAAAGATTCTTCTTCTAGTAGTAACAACAATCATGCTAAATCCAATGATGTTGCTTCTAGTAGTTCTCTTAATTCCACTAATGATTCTCTTAGCCAAGTTACACTTGAGCAAGAAAATAGCTTATTGAAGGGAATTATAGAGAAAGGTGTTTACAAGAGCCTTGCTGGAAGTAAGCAATTTGAGGAAATTATACGCAAGAAGGAAGGAACCGGAAGAATCAAGGTGTTGGTTTTGAACGAAAGTTCAATGCCAATGGAGTTGAGTGGGAAGAAGATCAATACCCCAAGATGAAGTTTGTTCCTCAACAAGAGAAGTATGATCCTACTTCTTTCATAGGAACACAAGCTCAAGATGATCTTCCACCACAAGACCACAAGCAAAAAGGCAAGGACAAGCTTCAAGAGGAGATTGATGCACTTGAAGAAGCTCCTAAGGCCTTGGTCAAGTGGGTTCCCAAGACTACATCAAGTTCTACTTCATCAAGTACGACTGCAACTCCAAGGATTCCCATCAAGATGGTGTGGATCCCTAAGAAGAAGAACTAGAGAGTTCTTGAGGGGACTCCGCCAACATACATCACTCTTATTATTTTGGCAATGACAATTGCAAACAACTTCCATATCTGGCACTAGTTCAAGGAGTCACAAACCCTCTTGTTGGTAAGACAAGGGACATGGTAACCTAATGCTTTCATGGACATCATCTTGTGTGAACATCACTCTATGTCTACGGATATCCTTGTTTGTTCCTTGTGGGACTAACCCGTGTAGGTATTGAAAGTGAAACTCACTCCAATGGATTGCTCCGAATGATCTATGTCAACATTGAGCGTCCACATCTTCAACACCTACATGAAGTCACCATCGACAAAACCCAAGGTTAGTTCATCCCTCTTAGGGGGGATATCACATCTACGGGGAGCTTTACTCTAATCAATTGAGCTAAAGCAACTCTAATGATGTGAACACAACAATGCTTTATGTAAAAGTGGTAACCCCACTTGTGCTTAAACGATGAGTATGACCTATGATCAAATGTTCTCATTTGACTCCTAAGTCAATATACTCATATATATATATGACCTAGTCATCGCGAAATTGCTTGATATATGCTAGAGTGATTGTGCATGCTTTGTCACATATTTCATTTGCCATTTTATTGTGTGAGCATGTTGGTTGCATATTTTACTCATTCAAGGAAATCCATTTGTTGCTTTGATTGTTTGGCTTTTTCTCTTTTGCCAAATGGATGGATAAGAATGCCTAAGAACTCCCTCTAGATATCTATGATTTCCTCGTCTCAATCTCTATTCATGCTACATCACAAAGTTTGATCAAGTCAGATTCGAACCACTCTGTGTGAGGAGCACTCGGAGTCCCCGATTCGTCATAGACTTAAAACTTCCAAAACCTCTTTGTGCATTTCGGTGTGACCGATTCACCCTTTTTGGTCATACCGAGATAATTAAGTTGATCTAGGTTTTCAATCTCGGTTGCCACCGAGTTGGTCCACTCGGTCACACCGACAGAGTCAGGTTATATATACTGACGGGTCAAATTTTGGAAATTTTTCCAAAACCTTTCACCGCGCGTGACCTGCTCTGCCTCCTCGGGTCTCTAGATCGTCATCTTGCCGCTAGCAACCTCCCGCAGCTGGTCTCCGCCGCCGTCAACGGCAATCTGCCCCGCCGTTGCTGCCGTAGCAAGTGCACCGCCGAATTAGGGTATGAACTTGATCTTTGTGCTATTCCTTAACTCCGATTCTTAGCACATTGCTTTGCCATGATTCTTGCCACGTATGAAATCATCTCGTCCAGTTCAAACATCCCGTATATTAGATTTGATTTGAAAATTTAGGGTTAGGTCTCCGCCGAACTCATCTGGGACCGACCGAGTTGTAGAACTCGGTCTCATCGATTTGGCTTAGGCCTTTGCACATGCGATTTTCGGTCTGAACGAAAATGGCAAATCAGTGTGACCGAGTTCGATTCTTCGTGAAACCCTAGCAGTCTCGGTGCCACCGAACTGTGACTCGGTCTGACGGAGTTCACTAGTTTAGGTTCCAAAAGCTGCTTCGGTATCACCGAGTTTACAAATCGGTAGATCCGAAATGCTTTCTGTGAAGAACTAAAACTAAGTTTTTAAGTCATCTGTTTTGCAAAAACTCTGCACTTTGTGATGCTCATCTACTCTACCTCATGTACAACCTATTCACAGGGTCTACTGACAGTTTGCCTGCAAGATGTCTGATCAAAGTGATAGCGAGAACAAGTCTGAAGAGCAGGTTCAAATGAGTGAGGGCACTAGTCCCTCAAGCAGCTATGATGAGGGCAGCAGGAGCACACCTAGTAACCTGCCGAAGGCAGCTACTAGAACAAGGAAGAAGGGAACCTCAGATTCTGAGGATGAGGATTATGTGGCTATTGAGGATGAGGCCACTTCAAGGAAAAGATGCTGAAAAAGGAGTATGGCATAGCTGCTGCAACAAAGCCTAGAATGAAAACAAAGGCTCCAGCAAGAAGAGTTCCAATGTTAAAGCCAAGGAAAGTTGGCATAGGTGAGACTATGAAGTTCACCATTGAATCTAAAAAAGAAGCAGCTGGTGAGGACAAGAACCACTACTGCCAGAGTTCTTAGCAAGCCCTCAATGAAGAGAGATTCTGAAGGAGAAGAGGAAGAGGATGCTGCACCAGCACCCAAAGCTCAGAAGCTTATGGGAGATGCAATCAAGTCAGGGGCTGCTCCATCTAAGCCCAAGTCTGCTCCCAAAGCTCCAGCTCAAAAGTCTGCACCCAAGAGAAGCACCAGGAACATCCCTGCTGAGGAGAAGAACAAGGCCCTAGTGCCTGAAGCTGCTGATGATGAGGAAGATGATTCACTTGTGTTGAGAAAGTTGAAGCCCAAGATCCCTGACCATAATGATGCACATCCTGTTGCAGAAGATATGAGGATCAGGAAGGATTCAGGATTGAGATTGTGGAGACAGTCTGATCCATATGCTGTCAGGAGGAGAACTGCTGTGGATTACAGGTTCCACACAAAGGAACAACAAGATTTCTATGAGACTATCCTGCTTGACAATAAGCCCATTGTATGTGACATGAGATGGGTGGATTGGGAATTCATCAAAGAGAATGATGATCATTTTCCAAGAGTTTATGACAGCTTCAAGGCTTGTGAGGTTGACAAGTTTGTTGGCCAAAAGCTCACCAAGTGGAATGATGAGCTGATCATGCAATTCTATTCGACTGCACATTTCTATCCAGATGGGAGAATTGTATGGATGTCAGATGGTACAAGGTACCAATCTACAGTTGATGAGTGGGCTAGTTTGATCAATGCTCCAGAAGCTCATGAAGATGACTTGGATGTCTATGCCAAGAAAAAGAAGGATCACAACTCTATGGCACACATGTACAAGGAGATTCCTGATGCAGACCTTGAGACTCACAAGTTTGCTTCTGTGAAGCACTTGCTGTCAGGCCTGCCTACAATCAATTGAATTCTAAGGCACACATTGCTACCAAAGTCAGGTGATCACAGGATGATCAGAGGACACTCCCTCAATTTGCTGCACACATTTGATGTTCCTGAAAACTTCAAAGTGATGAGTCTGATTGTGGAAACAATCAAGAGGACAGCTGCAGATCAGAAGAGATCATGTGGGTATGCTCCACAAGTTCAAGAGCTCATCAACTCCAAAATGGGCACAGGCAAATATCTATTGGACAAAGAGCATTTACCCCTCAGGCCAGACTTTGAGGATAACATTGTTGTCATGACTGAGGTAGATCCATCTTCAGTGCAAGCACATGAGAAGAGAGAGAAGGCAAGGGCAGAGAAAGCTGCAAAGATGCCAACTGCTGAAGAGGCATCTCAAGTGTTCTTGAAGAGCGAGCAAGACCAGCTTGCATATCTGATCCAGTCTACACTAAGGATTGAGAAGGGCTTGGCCACCCTGACTCAAAACCAGGAGAGCTTGGTGAGGATCATTGAGCAGAAATTCCATGATCTTGATGTCAACGTAACTGAGATTCAGACAGCAGTTGAGAGATTGCCCAGAGGAGAAGAAAGGCAGGGCAACTACTGATGCATTTGAGAGATTGCCTAGAGGACAGAGGTCTGCTTCAGTGCCAGTGAGAGATTCTAGAGCTACAGCATCAGCACCAGCAGCCACAGCTCCAGTGCCACCTCCAGCAGCCACTCCACCAGCTCCAACTACATCAACGGATGCCTTCGTCCTTGGAGTTCTCTCTACACCACCTCCCGAAGATCAAGCCTGAGAGACGTTTAGCACTATGCATTTCTTAACTTTTTGGTAACTTGTTGCCAAAGGGGGAGAAAAATGTATAGATCATAGGCTTCGAGAGAGAGTGTTGCTTTTTATCTCTCTTGCTATTTTGGCTGAACTTCTTGATTGTGTGCTTGTGTGAGATACTTTATGTCCTTGTGAGATACTTGTTTGATCATGTGTTTGTTTGATCATATGCTACTTTAGTGCTTGTTGGATGATATTATTCCTTATATCCTTATATGATCATTCACTTGCTTGGTGATGAGTGCATGTTTTTTTAAGTTATATCATTTTGAGTGCTCCACCAAGATGTATGTGACATGGAAGTGTAACCCATGATCCTAATCGATTGTGCATTTGCATTCAAAGCAAATTTCTAAATAATGCACAAATTTAGGGGGAGCTCTTGCATATCACATACTTCTCAAAGCGACGATGTTTTTCAATCTTATGATCATTTGTCGAAGCTTTGATCTATATGTTGTCATCAATTACCAAAAAGGGGGAGACTGAAAGTGCAACTATCCCTGGGTGGTTTTGGTAATTATTAACAACATATAGCTCTTTGAGCTAATGCTATTTCAAGATAAATATTTCAGGAAAGCTCAATGATTGGTATGGCATGGATTAGAAAGTGGACACCTCAAAATGCTAAGGACAAAAGGATTGGCTCAAGCTCAAAGCACAAGACTATACACTTTATTTTTAGTGATCCAAGATCACATTGAGTCCATAGAAAAAACCAATACTATTAAGAGGGGGTGAGGTGTTGCTTAATGAGGTTCTTGCTCAAAATGCTTAGTGATATGCTCCAAAACCCTCAACTACTTTCTCACATTCAAATATGTCCCAAACCAAAAGTCAAACTCGGCCCCACCGATTTGATCTATCCAGCGCCACCGAGTTCACTTGACATAGCCATTGCCACAAACCCTAGTCCTTTCGGTCTCATAGGGATCTCGGTCTCACCGAGATGGGATTGTAATCTCTCTGTTTCCCTTCGTAATGTTTCGGTCAAACCGAGATGAGCGATCGGTCCCACCGAGATTGCAATGCAAACTCTCTGTTCCCCTTCCGTAACATTTCGGTCCAACCGAGATGAGCGAATCGGTCCCACCGAGTTTGCCTGCCTAACGCTCTGGTTAGTCTATTACCAAAATTGGTCTCACCGAGTTTGTGTAATCGGTCTCACCAAGATTACGTTATTCCCTAACCCTAACGAAATCGGTCACACCGAGTTGACATGTCGGTCCCACCAAAAATCCTAACGTTCACATTTTGAACTAAATCGGTCTGACCGAGTTCTCTGAATCGGTCCGACCGAGTTTGGTGAATTGTGTGTAACGTTTAGATTATGTGTGGAGCCTATATATACCCCTCCACCCACTCTTCATTCGTGGAGAGAGCCATCATAACATGACAACACTTCCAACATACATTTTCTGAGAGAGAACCACCTACACTTGTGTTGAGGTCAAGATATTCCATTCCAACCACATAAATCTTGATCTCCAGCCTTCCCCAAGTTGCTTTCCACTCAAATCATCTTTCCACCAAATCCAATCCTATGAGAGAGAGTTGATTGTTGGGGAGACTATCATTTGAATCACAAGAGCAAGGAGTTCATCATCAACACACCATCTATTACCTCTTGTAGAGTGGTGTCTCCTAGATTGGCTAGGTGTTACTTGGGAGCCTCCGTCAAGATTGTGGAGTTGAACCAAGGAGTTTGTACGGGCAAGGAGATCGCCTACGTCGTGAAGATCTACCCTAGTGAGGCAAGTCCTTCATGGGCGACGGACATGGTGGGATAGACAAGGTTGCTTCTTCATGGGTGGAGCCCTCCGTGGACTCGCGCAACCGTTACCCTTCGTGGGTTGAAGTCTCCATCAACGTGGATGTACGATAGCACCACCTATCGGAACCACGGATAAAAAATCTCCGTGTCTACATTGCATTTGCTCCCTCAAACTCCTCCCTTTACCTTCATATGCAATTGTTTTACATTTCGCTGCTATACTCTTAGAATTTCATGTGTAGGTTGATTACTTGAGTTGTGCTAAGTTGCTAAAATCTGCCGAGACTTAAAATTGGGAAAAGGCTATATTTTTATTTGGTCAAGTAGTCTAATCACCCCCCCTCTAGACATACTTTCGATCCTACAGTAGTCTCACCACACCACTAGATTACAGATCAAGAACACAAGCATACACATAGTGCTAAAGAATATAACTTGCTATGTTTAGTTTAATTTACATGTTACGAATAAGGAACTAGATTGTACAACTAAAGACTGAAATTGAGAAGGACAAACTTATGTTTATGTACTTCTACTTTATAAACTTTGAACAGGCAATTTGATGCAGACGACAAAAATAAACAACATTTGCACTCATAGCTATCCAAATATAAACAACAAAGTTTGAGGGCTCGAGGAGAACAAACTTACATTAGTAGTGAAGACAGGCTCTATAAAGGCCTTGTCCATATTGATGGGGGGGGGCAATTCATGAAGTTTACCTCACACTCTTCTTCAAGAGTATTGCCTTTATTCTACATTTTGTTAAGAGTAACTATAGATGTGAAAATATAGGAACAAATGGCGATTATTTAACTTAAGATGTAGAGTACAAATGTAAATAGAGCATACAGGCAGAAGGCACTGACAACAGCAATGCGGAGCTAAACTTCTTCATTAACATTGGTTTTATTCAATATTTTGGCAAGAGTAAATGTAGATCTGTTGTGTAGAAAAATGGAGGACAAGGGAAAATAAGTTGCAAAGTGTACAAGAAGAACTAGCTGACAAATATAAGTACAGTGATGAAGGAGAACAGATACTTACAAGAACAATGCAAAACTAAATTTCTTCATAGGCATTGGGTTTATTCTACATTAATTTAAGCATTAATATAGATCTGATAATTTGGAGGGAATAGTGGATAAGCAAGCTATAATGCACAATGATGTCACATAATCCACCAGGTATGAATGTAAGGACAATGATAGGACAATAGGTACTCACAAGAGCAAAACAGCGACCAACATAGTTGCGGTATCCTAGGTTTTCTGGCGCTGGTTCTATCACCAATATACATCGGGTGCTATGTGATTTCTCCGGTAGCACCACCTTTTTCAAGGACTTTGCTTGTACTCCTTCAGGTTCTGCAATCACCCTCTTCCTTTTGGATGTCTGAAACACAAGAACAACATTTGAATGGAAAAACATGGTATGACGACAAATGGAATAGGTGTTGATAATGGATGGGCATGGCATCTTCACATATAGCATGAGTAACCTAAGCAGATGGCGGTGCAACGAAGCAAAATAAATGCAAGACACCTTATGCCAGATATGTGCAACCAATAAAACCTTGCCAAATTAGAACAGGCACCTTATTGGGTGAACAGGATAGGCCATCTGCCTTTGACTCCTTGAGCTCAGAATAGTCATTAGGATCATATTCTGAATACGAATCTATAGGTCAGGAGCATGTGGGTTTCATTGCATCCATATTGGACCTCAATCCCTTGATGCCAAGTTTTTTACCAATTAAACTGTTCCGCAATATTCTTCTGATGTGCGCATTCTTATATTCATTGTGATTACGTACAATATCTGTAAAGCATGAAAACACAAATAGTAGTGAGATTATGTTTGTAATGCATAGGATATTGTAATAAAATAGAGGCTCCCGATAAACCCTTGTGTGCTATCACTCGATTCTGATGAGAGAGCCCATGTGTGATGTAATATGGTCAGTAGATTAATATAATCTGGCACAACTACACACAAAAATAGGCTCCCTGTTGGGGGCCCCAGATGTAAGGATAGTTGGTAGATGATAGGTTCATAATATACCGTATAGAAAGTTTATTTCCAAACCATGATAACGAGAGCGCAGAGCCAGTAGGCAGATCGTAGTGTAGATAATAGGGGTACACCATAACCACCATAAATAAATCGGGAAAGCGAAACTGGCTGGAAAACACACGGTTTTGCCACTACTAATATGCAGCCTATCGATCACCTACAGGCCAGCTCTATTCATCTGTAGGCGCACATCTGTTACTATCAGTTTAGTCTATCAAAGACCGCACGGCTCCCACCATTTCTGAGGTATTAAGGCAGACCAACTCGAAGTGCAAAATCATTTAGCAGAACCGACCCAATAGAGGTGTCGACTGCAGATGTCCCTGCTCCCCTTCCTGACAAGGAACATACTGTGCTTACTAAAGAAGAACAGAAGAGGAACATGTTAAATAACAGAAGAGGAAGCATATTATTGAGATTCCCCTTCTTTCTATACAATGTTGGTTGCCCACCCATGATGAATTAGAGCGCCCAAAGAAATGCAATTCCATGATGTCTCTCTATATGTGGCCACATGCATTTGGAAAATCAAGTGGGATCATTACCTGACAAATTAAATGTGTGTCTGTTAACTAATGTCAGTATCATATCACAATTCGTATTGGAAGAAGCAAGCTTTGGACTTATGATTGGTGTGTTGTTTAGCTTCAAGAGTGGGCTGTTGCTAGTGCGACACAAAGCAGCTACACAGATCATAGTGTAGATATAACGGGAAAACCGTAAGCATCAGGAGTAAAATCCTCAAAGTGGAACTTGCTGGAATATATGTGCTAGTATTGCCGGGACGGCTAGAAAGGCTTCGGATACCAACTCTCTTCAACTGAAGGTGCGGTACTGTTAATATCAGTGTACCTCTCAAAGGCGAGACAGCTCCCCGCATTTCCTTGCTAATATTATAGGATTGAAGTGGGCAGGCCACTACAATTCCTATTCCTATGTTTACAAAATCCTACGAATCAAAGTGGCCCGAAGAGTTCAAAGTGTGCATCACAACCGACCGTATAGACTTCTACACTGCAAATGTCCCTCCTCATCTTCACTACAAGGAACATACTGTACTACTATCAGACTCCCTGTGTTCCAAAATGTAAGTCTTTGTAGAGATTTCCACTATGGATCACCTACAGATGTATATAGATACATTTTAGAGTGTAGATTCACTCATTTTGCTCCATATGTAGTCCATGGTGGAATCTATACAAAGACTTGTATTTAGGAATGGAGAGAGTACTTATTAAAGAAGAACAAAAGAGGAACATGCTAAAGAAGAGCAAGCAGATTTTGGATAATAAAATGTTCGTTGCACAGTGCCCACACATGATGAACCAGAGTGCATTAAAAATGCAACTCCCTTCTGTCTCTCTATATCTGGTGCACGTGCTTTTCAAAAGTAAAGTAGGAACATTAGCTGACCAATTAAACATTATCTGTTTTAGTAATATCAGGATCGTATCAGATTTGTATTTGAGCTACAAGTTTGGAATTATGAGTGGCACGTTGTTTAGCTTGATGGATTCAGGAGCAGTGCTAAGCAGGTATGATGATGGTACTGAATATAAAGGCATGTCTGCATGCAAGTCGCGTGACTTTTGTCATTTGGGTCAGTCGACCATTTCAGGCGGTTGGATGAATATCCTACGTCTCCTAGCCCTTCTTCTTCCTCATCGCTGCTTGTGGGCCAAATTCAGCCCGTGGTTACAGTCGGCCCGTTTGCGGCCCGTTAATCCGTTGGGCCGTTTTCATAGTGTCATCAAATACGACCGATTAATGACGGCCCATTATGGTCGGCCCATGAACGGACGATTCCAACTCTAGCCCGTTTACGGCCCATAATGTGGTCTGTTATTGGCCCATGTTTGGCCAATCGATCATACGGCCCGTAGAAGGCCCATTGATGCTACGGCATGTAGAAGGCCCATTGTTTCTATGGCCCGTCGAAGGCCCATTGTTTCTACGGCCCTTAGCAGGCCCATTGTTTCTACGGCCCGTAGGAGGCCCAGGGTCACTATAGTAAATATGTAGCCCATGGTTATTGTGGCCTAGTTCTAAAAAATAGGTTATTGCGGCCACTAGCAAACCATGGAAAAAGAACTACACTGAGTACAAGCAAACAAATAAACAAGCCAACAAGGAAATAAATAAGCAAGCAACTTATGCTAGGCTATCACGGCTATTACACCTATTACATCCACTGGGCATCAAAGTTCGCCACCAGTGCAAATACAAGGAACAAAGCAGCATATCACATACACTGGTTGTCAAAGTTGGCGACTAGTGCAAGTATACGTCACAGCAAAACTAGTCCAGAACTGAAACCACTTCAGAAGAGCTCAAGAAACAATATCCTGGGTACCCATAATACTGGCAAGATGCTTAGCAAGCTTATTAACTTTCCCTTGTGTGGCGCTTAAATCCTCCAGCGCTTGTTGTTGCACCAGAAAGTATGCATTTGAATTCTGCAGGGACTTCCTCAGTCCTCCGGCTTCATGTCGCAGAACATGTGATCGATGTCTTTCAACTTGAAGTTGGGACTCAAGAAGCCGAACTGATTCAGGCAGCAAGTTCGAAGAGCTGGTGCCAGCAGTAGTGGCCAGTAACTC
Organism: Triticum aestivum; assembly: GCF_018294505.1. NCBI lineage: Eukaryota > Viridiplantae > Streptophyta > Magnoliopsida > Poales > Poaceae > Triticum > Triticum aestivum. The sequence goes on along the minus strand of NC_057814.1, from coordinate 280,974,401 downwards.
CAACACTACATCAAGACAGGACTTTGGGGTTGTCTCAGTGTCTTCAATACAGATTTTATCACCTTTCTTGGAGACCAACAGTGATGTCTCACTATCTTGAACCTTATCTACATTGCTTCCTTTACCATTGCATAACGGGTTACTCTTCTCCAATATTTGTCCGCATTCTAAAAGAGAAACAAGCAAACACATCACATGTTTACCATGTTGTATATGAAACTCATTTTGGTAAATCAGTTCAGTAGTAAAGTGGACAGGATAACAACATGAAACAAACATATATCTATGTACCATGGTCACTTTATGGACTATATCATTCTAGTTTTTGCTGCCAAATCAAGATAGAGACACAATTCAAATAATATTTGTTCAAGACAAAGCAGAATAGACAGAATATAAGTGTGGGAAACTACAGGGCAATAACAACACTTGTAATGTGCATGACATGAGAACATAACTGTTTATTCAATTGAAAATGAAATCAACATAGAGCAAGTTACAACAGCAAACCAGTTAAATAAATAGGTTTAAAACATACCTGTTTCACCATTGGAGTTTCAATTCCATCCTTAAGATTTGAAAATAGTTGGTATGAGTAATGCAGTGATCCAAGAGCTAGAGAACCTATCCTGAGAACAATTCTTCTTCTGCTTTAAGCGTTGAGTTGGGATTCAGAGTGGTGGTCCTCGTGCTTTGAGCACTGCGGTTCCCTTACTAACTGCTCGTGTTTGGGTGCTTTGTGGTGGACACAGTGCTGTGTCAACTGGAACTGGGTAGGGGTACAATCTGCGGGAGTCTGGGTTATGTGTGGAGGGGCTGGTTCTTGGGCAAGTATAGCCATGGTTCTATCTGCATCGACGGGTAGCACTGTCTTTTATGAAGGCTGTGTTGTTACTCCCTTAGATACTACCATCACCCTCTCAAATTCAAATGGCTGATAAACAAGAAAAGTAATTGAATGTACATACATTGTATGATAGACAGGTGCAATGGATTGTGGGGAATAAAAGAGGGCATGAAATAATTCACATTTATGTTGTCTAACCAAACAGGATAGCATGACACAATATCACATATATGATGGCTAACTAAAGAGGATAGCATGACACAATTTCACATATATGATGGCTAACTAAAAAAGATGGAAAGACATAGTTCAAAATATGATGACTATGTAAATAGGATGACATGATATAACTATATAATGTGTTTATTAAATAGGTTGGCATGCCATAATTCACATATATGCTGCCTATGGAAACTTGATAGCATGATATAATTCATGGATAGAATGACATAATTCAAAATATGATGACTGTAAACACTAAACAAGATGAGATGTTATAACTATATGATGTATTTATTAAATGGGTTGGCATGCCATAATTCAGATAGATGCTCTCTATGTAAACATGATGGCATGATATAATTGAAATATATGATTTATATAGTAAGCAAGTAAGCAGATGGCAATCACATATATGATGTCAAAACTAAGAAATGCAAGACGACATGCATGACATGAGTAATATAACCCTGCCAAGTTTGAGGATAGGCCTCAGGGGGGAAATAGGACTGGTCATCATTCTCTGAATCCTCCTCTGAGGAGCTATCTGTAACCAGCAAGATGTCTGCTTTAGCAGGTAGCATTGTCTGCTCTTAATACCTTGTTTTCACTCCTTATACTTCCATCACCGCTTCAAAAGGCTGATGCATAGGAAGAGTAGTTGAATATACAAACATTGTCGACAAATGGAACACGTAATACAAAAAAAGGATAGCATGATATAATTCACATATATGATGATTGCCTAAACAACATGGCATTGCATAATTCACATACATAATGCCTTTGTCACATCCTAGTTAGTTCATGCATTAGAGTGTTGCATCATGGCTACATTTCACAGAAACCTGAAATGGGGAATGCCAGAAACCCCCAGCACCCCCCTGGAACAACTAGGGTTTACTAAATTTTTTCCAATGAACCTGAAATGCCCTCCATAAATGTTCTCCACCTTTGGTCTTGGTTAAAACCTCTGCCAAAAATGGTTTCATATTTTTGGAGGCCATCTTGGATTTTTGCACAAGCCATAAGTATTTGCAATTGGGCATTTTAAATGCTATAAATATTTTCAAATGCCCAAATAACCTTGGAACTATTTTTAGGCTGTTGGGAATAATCTCAAAGGTGCCTCAGAATATTTTCAGGATTTTTCCAAATGAAATAGTATTTTTACTATTTCAAAACACAGTACAGAAATAAATAAAAAGAGAAAAGAGAACAGAAGGCAGAAAACTTACCTGGCAGCCCAGCACTGTGCTGGCCCGCGCCAGCGAGCTGCATGCTCTCGCCAGAGCAGGCAGACAGCTGACGCCGGCGAGCGTGAGCTCGCCACGGCGCCAGCAGCTTGCCGCCCTCGCCGCGGACGAGCTGGACGACCTTCCTCGACGCGCCCCGAGCCCCTGGACATCGTCACTCTCCCCCATCGCCTCTCCCTCGCCTTTTCCCCACCATGGCCGACGCCGCCGCAGACACCTCACCGGAGTAACCGTGGCCACCGTCGACCTCGCGCCATTCCACTGTGTCCTACAGCTCTGCCGTCGCCCACTCCTTCGAGCAAGCCGAGCCCCGAGCGCTCGTTTGCCCCGAAGCTCCGCCACCGACCTCGCCTTCGCCGCTCCCCGTCGGAGATCCCCTCCGCCGTCGCCACTGCTACAGCTCGTCTCCGACCCCGCCGCCTGCTCCGTCGCAACCGCCGTGAGCATGGCCACCTTCCCATCCTCCCCTCTCTCTCTCTCGAGCTCTGTAGCCACCGCACGAAGCTCACCCGAACGCGCCGCCGTACGAGCTCGTCGCCGACGAGGCTCCGGCCATCCAACGGCCGCACCACCATAGCCATTAGCTTCACCGCAACGCCAGGAACCCGTAGCGCCATCGCATGTCCCTCGCCGTGCTCTCTAGCTACGGTTTCAACCACGCCCGTACTCCGGCAGCCGCACGGCTCGTCGCCGGCGTCGATTCCGGCGACCCCGAGCTCCACTACCACCACCAGTCGACGCGGTTCGCCCCCAGCTACACGTAGGTACTCTCCGCCGTCCTTTTGGTCGCCGGAGAGGGATCCCGCACTCCACCGCCGTGTCTGGACGTCGCCGGCGGCTAAACGCCGGCGAGTCAACGTGGTTTGACCACGGTTTAACCCCCCAGGGTCACTGACGAGTGGGGCCCGCCTGCTAACTAATCTGAGTTAGAGTTAAAACTAATCCTAATTAACTAATTACCTAACAGTGACACTGACACAGGGGACCCACACGTCAGGATTGACCTGGACGACCCCGTTGACCTGCTGACGTCACACTGACGTCAGGCTGACGCAGTAAAGCTTTTACTGGAATTATTCTTATATTGGAAATTCCAGAAATTATCACAAACTTCAAAAAATCATAGAAAATAATCTATAGCTCGGAATGAAAAGATTTATATATGAAAAATGATCAGAAAAATCCATTCTATCCATCTGTACTGGTTTCATGCATGATTAAGCAAGTTAACCTACTGTTTTATACAGAACAAGATAAGGCATTATTATGGGCCATTTATGAACTTGGAATTTGAATCTTTGATTCAAATTAGTCCAAACCTTTCTGACCTTAGTTGCATTAGCCCAATACATCCATTTTGCCATGTCTCATGCATGCATCATATTGTTGCAGTTGCTTGGTGTTGATTGTGCTTCGGTATGCTCATCGTGGTAGGTCCTGCCGCCGAGGATATTCACGGGTATCCAACTGAAGGGCAGTATCCCACCACCACTCTGTCAGGCAAGCAACCCATTGATCATTTCGATACAAACCCATCTTCTCGCTTCTGCTCTCGTTTACTGCATTAAGACAACGCGATTCAAACTGCTGTGTGTGTTGCGGTAGTTGAACCCATTTTCCTCTGCATGACCTGTCATTGCCACAGTAACTAGATGAAACCCACTAGCATGTGTAGGAGTTGATTGAGCCATGTTGTGTTCCTACAATGCTATGCTTGCTATGCTTAGAGTTGTGTCAGGTCTGGCTCATCAGGGTGATGAACTGGAGTGAAAGTGTGTGTGTCGGTAAGGAGAGTAAAGTGTTGAATACGATTTGGTAAAGGTATCGATGGGAGGCCATGTAGGAGTACATGGTGGGTTGTTTCATTGAGACCGTCCCTAAGAACTGAGATCTGTATGCGTGATTTAAGATTCAGCTACTACCACACATTGGGCCCGAAACCAATGGACCCCCTCGGCTTCTTATTCACCCTTGTCCTCTGTCCAGGAGTTGCACATAGTTTCTGGTGTTTGTAGTAAGCTGGAGGCCGTGGACAGCGCTGACCAAGGGGTGGGCTGTGATGCGGTAGGCTCGTGGCACGGTGTACCGAGTCGCCCGTTTGGTGTCCGGGAACCCTGCACACATCGTTCGGGGCCGTATGTGGAAACCTCGGCCGGACTCCCTGCGGATGGAACCTGAATAGGCGATAAACCTGGACTAGAGACTCGAGTGTTTAGGTAGGCTGTGGCCGACACCCACGTTGGGCTTCCGCTTGAAGGTTTCCGAGTACACGTCGTGTAGCGACGATAAGTGGTGAGAGCGTGTGTGACGAAGTACATCCCTACAGGGTATGAAACTATTCGAATAGCCGCGTCCGCGGTAAAGGACTACTTGGTCGCTTATGCAGTTCATAGACAAGTAAATGGATACTACTAAAAGCCTCAAGATAAGTGTGAGTACCGCGGATGGCCCTCTCGTTGGATGACGAGGGAGGATCCACGGTGGAGTATTGAGTTGGTGATTAGTGGACTCGTGTGCGAAAACTATTTCACAAGTGGTGTATCGTAGGATAGCTTAGCCAAGAGTCAAAGCTGGCTTGCCGCAATAACCCCACTACCTTCTTGAGAATGAACATGTATAGTAGGATCTGTTGTAAGACTTGCTGAGTACCTTTGTACTCATGTTGTTTTAATTACTGTTTTCAGATGACAACACCGCCCCTTCTGACGGGTTCTACGTAGAACTCGACGACGACGAGTGACGCGCCACCCAGGTGGTGATCTAGGCTTGTGAAGGGCCTATGTAGATAGACAGGCTTCGTCAAGCCTTCTTTCTTCTAGTGTCTGTACCCAGACAGTTTGCTTCCGCATGTGCTTGTATGATTGTATGACTTGAGTGTTGGGTCATGCGACCCCTATCTGTATGAACAAGTTATGTAAGGCTCTCCGGAGCCCCTTAAATAAAGTACTTGAGTTGTAGAGTTTTGTTGTGATGCCATGTTGTATTCGCGCATATCGAGCATATTGTGTGTATGTTTGAAATGCTTGGTATGTGTGGGATCCGACAATCTAGTTGTCTATCTTTAGCAGCCTCTCTTATGGGGAAATGTAGTCTGGTGCCTCCTTGAGCCATAGTAGTCCGCTACAGCCCGGTTCACCGGAGTCCTGCTAGCCCAGCACTACTGCTCTGGACACTTGACTGGCCGGCATGTGAGTCATATCGTTCCTGTGTCTGTCCCTTCGGGGAAATGTCACATGGTGACTTCCGGAGTCCTGCCTAGCCTGCTACAGCCCGGGTTCCCGGAGTCCTGTTAGCCTAGTGCTTCAGCCCGGATTCACACGCTGCTGACCGACATGTTCGATGTTGATTCATGTATGCCTGTCCCCATACGTTAGTGCCGCTTTGGGTTCACGACTAGCTATGTCGGCCCGGGTTCTCTGTCATATGGATGCTAGCGACATTGTCATATACGTGAGCCAAAAGGCGCAAACGGTCCCGGGCCATGGTAAGGCGACACCCGTGGGAGTACCGTGCGTGAGGCCGCAATGTGATATGAGGTGTTACAGGCTAGATCGGTGTGACTTGGAATCGGGGTCCTGACAGCGTTGGCATCAGAGCCGGACTGCCTGTAGGTGCGATAAGCCAAACTGGTCGATGTCGAGTCTAGAAATGCTTTAGTTATATGTAGGGGAATTGATTGTGGGAGGGAACGTAAGGTGCTTTTACTCCTTTACCTCATGCCCTCTGATCTGAGTCATTCTCTTCTCATTCTACGTGGGTTAAGGACTAGGCTCTCTCCTCTCTATCAGGTTCACGTGTTACTAATCCGTAGTAACTTATAGGATTGTTGGTTCCATGCTTCGGTTCAGTTTCTACTACCCTAGTATGTTGTCGGTTGAACCAGAACCTTGACATGATGTTGTTGAGTGGTATTGCAAAACTGTTGCGAATGTCTCAAATCCTTTTTCGAGCATTTACAGCCGTTATGCTGTCCGAATTCTCCTAGTAATACTAATGCCTTGCATCATTTCGTGCTTTCAGATGGCCACCCGTTCCCAGAACCAAGTGGTTCGTCTGACCCGGTGCATCGGCGTACCTGGTCACACGGCCATGTTGGTCCGAGTGATGGTTGAGACAGGCTATCATTGGTATCCCGAGTATACCGTCGAGGAGCAGTTCTGAGACTTTAATCAAAGTCAATATCTTTGCACCGTCAGGATTTATCCATCCTATCCCGGAGCCACTGAACCCCTCCATTGCTCTTATGGACTTGGGGTTACTATCGAGATGTCTGTGCAGGACGCAGCTTACTCAATGATGACTATCATGCGAGCCAAAACTTCTTTGCTTCAGAACACCGACTACCGCTACATGCCAGCAGCACTCCCTGGGGCACAGGGGTACTATCAGGCTACTTATTGTGATTCTACCCATGAGGACTCACTACTCCGCACCACCACTGAGATGCTTGAGGACAAGGACCGTGAGAATCGTGCCTTGCGAATGGAGCTCTTTAATGCTCGTGCTGATCACTGGGCCACACTGACACGGTTTGCACCTGCCGTGCAAGCTGGGTTCATGGACATGAGGGACTTATACCCCGTGCGATCTGGTCTGCCAGAATGTATGGAATGGTGTGATGTAGGAGGCATCACCACTCCTCGTGGACCCCGTCTGCCACCGTTTGTTGGACCAAGGCCACACCCGAGTCCCTATGGACCGCAAGCTCCACAGGACCGACTGTTTCCGGATGATCATGTTCAGCTTCCAGGACATGGTGGTGACTTCTATGAGGATTACTACGGAGACGTTTGAGTTGGCAGTAGATCTACTAGTATTGTAACAGTTGTAATCTCCACAGTCCTGCGTGTCTTGTGGAATACAACTTGGTGTGTATCACGTTCCGGAGGTCTAGAAAAATAATGTATAGGAGCTTGGAATGCCTGTGATGAGATGTATCGTCTTTCATCGTAGTTGTACCTTAGCCTGGGCTTGTACTAAACTATGTATGGCGTGTATGACCGTTGGTATATGTATGTTGCTATGTTACCATGTCATACTGATGGTCATCCCTGCATTCCGCGTTATCCATTACATTCCGCTTTTCCCTATCAAGATTCAGCCATCCTCGTCTAAATCGTTGCCTTGTTTCTCCTAGGATGGTTAACACCCGCAACAACCCTGCTGTCCAGGCGCAGGATGAAGCCAATGCAGCCAGGGCGGAGGATCTGCCCCAACCGCCTTCACTGGCCGAAGTTATGCTGGAGGCAGAAAGAAACAAGCGTGAGACTAACCGCTTGCTAGAGCGAATTGAGCAGAATACTGCACGTCACCAGAGGAACGACCTGGTGTCCCTCAATGACTTTATCAAGTTGTACCCACCGAAGTTCAATCATTCCGTCGAGCCCCTTGATGCGGATGACTGGCTTCGTAGCATCACCCATAAGCTACGTTCTGCCAACGTAGTCGAAGCTGATAAGGTTACCTACGCTGCCTATCACCTCGAAGGCCCTGCTAGCCATTGGTGGGAGAACTTTGAGGCTATGCGCCCAGCTGGCCAAATCACTACTTGGGCTGAATTCAGTGAGGCTTTCCGTGAGCATCACATCCCGGAGGGTCTCATAGATCGCAAGCGCGAAGAATTCTGCAACTTCACCCAAGGCAGACTGACCGTGGATGCATACAGCCGTGAGTTTGGAAATCTAGCACGCTATGCTCCTGAAGAGGTATCCACCGACGCCAAGAAGCAGGCAAGGTTCCGCAAGGGACTTAGCCCCGAGCTTCGCCGTGATCTCCGTCTGCATGAGTGTACCTCTTTCCAAAAGTTGGTCAATAAGGCCATCAGTGCCGAGACAGGACAAACTGACTATGACGCTACACGCAAGCACTCTCGTGACTTTGGTTCCTCATCTGGCTCCGGCTCCCAGAAGCGCCGGGTCTGGATTCCAAATACTGCTCTACCACCCAGGTTCACTCCGAGGCCATCCTTCGAGGCGCCACGCCCCAACCAGCAGCATGCACCGCCCAAAGTCTATGGTGGCCCCACTGCTAATGCTGCTCCACGCCCCAATATTGTGACATGCTTCAAGTGTGGAGAAACGGGTCACTATCAGCGCGAGTGCCCCCGAAACAACCTCAATCAACCTGGACAGTCCGTTGGCCGTGGTAAGCCAGCAGGAAAGACTTACTACGCCAAGCCAGCCACCACAGCACGTGGCCATGTCAACTATGTTTCAGCTGAAGAAACTCATGAGGATCCCAACGTCGTCCTTGGTACGCTCCTTGTTAATTGCCATCCGGCAACTGTTCTTTTCGATACTGGAGCATCTCATTCATTTATCTCTGAGAGCTATGCTCGATTACACAACACCACATTCTGCGACATGCCCACTTCCATGGTAATCCAAACCCCTGGTTCTAAGTGGCAAACCTCTAAGATAAGCCATGGCAATGAAATTCTTGCTGACAGATTGGTCTTCCTTGCGTCACTAATAGCTCTCACGTCCTCGGACATAAACATCATCTTGGGTATGGCCTGGATGTCAGCTCATTATGCTAAGATTGATTGCTCCACTAGAACTGTTCAACTCACCCATCCGTCGGGCAAGACAGTCAATGTTTTGACCCGAGTGTCTAAACGTCAGCTCTACTCATTAAATGCCAACCCTCTTCCAGACCTCGAAGATGTGCCGGTAGTCTGTGACTTCCCGGATGTCTTCCCTGAAGAACTGCCAGGTATTCCACCTGACAGAGATGTTGAGTTCGTGATAGACCTCGTTCCAGGAACCGTCCCAATCTCTAGAAGACCCTATAAGATGGCACCCCTAGAGCTAGCCGAGCTTAAGAAACAACTCGATGAGTCCTTGAAAAAGGGTTTCATCCGTCCTAGTTCTTCTCCGTGGGCTTGCCCCGTCCTCTTCGTCAAGAAGAAGGATGGTACAGATCGGATGGTTGTAGATTACCGACCCGTCAACCTAGACACAATCAAGAACAAGTATCCGCTTCCCAGGATCAACGACCTGTATGATCAGCTCGCTGGATCCTCAGTCTTCTCTAAGATGGATTTGAGGTTGGGCTACCATCAAATCAAAATCAAGAACGGGGACATTCCTAAAACGGCCTTTGTTACTCGTTATGGCCAATACGAGTATACAGTCATGTCCTTCGGGTTAACCAATGCTCCAGCCACTTTCTCTCGGTTAATGAACTCAATCTTCATGGAGTATTTGGATAAATTCGTCGTAGTATACCTCGATGATATACTCATCTACTCCAAGAACGAGGCAGAACATGCCGAGCATCTAAGGCTAGTACTAACGAAACTTCGAGAGCATCGCCTTTATGCTAAATTCTCCAAGTGTGAATTCTGGTTGCCAGAAGTAACCTACCTAGGCCACGTGATCTCTGGTAAAGGTATTGCTGTCAATCCCGAGCGAGTTCAAGCCATCCTTGACTGGACTCCCCCTGAAACGGTTAAACAAGTTCGGAGTTTCCTTGGCTTAGCGAGCTACTGCCGTCGCTTCGTCGAGAATTTCTCCAAGGTTGCTAAACCTCTAACCGAACTCCTCAAGAAAGATAAGAAGTTCGAGTGGACCCCACAGTGCGAGTTCAGCTTTCAGGAACTGAAAAGACGCCTAACATCTACTCCCGTACTCGTACCACCAGATTTTTCTAAGGACTTTGTTATCTATTGCGACGCCTCGCGACAAGGACTAGGTTGCATACTCATGCAAGACCGTCATGTGATTGCCTACGCTTCCCGACAGTTGCGTCCACATGAGGATAATTATCCCACACATGATCTAGAGCTTGCAGCCGTAGTCCATGCACTCAAAACATGGCGACATTACCTTCTCGGTAACCGTTGCGAGATTTTCACAGACCACCAGAGTCTGAAATACATCTTCACCCAACCGGATTTGAATCTCAGGCAAAGACGTTGGGTTGAGTTGATCTCAGACTACGACTTAGGAATTACTTACACCCCGGGCAAAGCCAACGTCATGGCTGATGCGCTAAGCCGTAAATCCTATTGTAACAACTTGATGTTACAACAAAGCCAACCACTTCTCCACGAGGAATTCTATAAGCTTAACGTTCACCTTGTTCCTCAAGTATTTCTATCTACCCTGGTGGCGAAACCTACCCTTACGGATCAGATCATCCAAGCTCAGAAGGTAGATCCAGGGATCTCCCGTATTAAGAGAAACATCAAGAAAGGAGTTGCGGATTGTTTCTCCGTTGATGACCAAGGTGTTGTGTTCTTTGGAGACCGCCTAGTGGTTCCCAAGGTACGCAACCTGAGGCGATTGATCCTTAAGGAAGCCCATGAATCTCCTCTCACCATTCATCCCGGTAGTACTAAAATGTATCAGGACCTACGCCAGAGGTTTTGGTGGACTAGGATGAAGAGAGAAATTGCTCAATACATTGCTAATTGCGACGTCTGCCGACGTGTTAAAGCAGAGCATCAGCGACCTGCTGGCACCCTTCAGCCTCTAGCTATTCCTGAATGGAAATGGGATAAAATCGGTATGGATTTCATCACCGGGTTTCCCAGGACCAAGAGAGGGAATAATGCTATCTTCGTTGTTGTCGATCGTCTTTCCAAAGTAGCCCACTTCCTACCTATTCGTGAGAGTATAACCGCTAGCCAGCTAGCAGACTTGTACATCTCCCGAATAGTTTCTCTGCATGGTGTTCCATTGGAAATTAACTCAGACCGCGGAAGTCTCTTCACCTCTCGATTTTGGGAAAGCTTCCAAAATGCAATGGGAACTCGTCTCTCTTTTAGCACCGCCTTTCACCCTCAATCAAGTGGTCAGGTAGAACGAGTTAATCAAATTCTGGAGGATATGCTCCGAGCTTCTGTCATCTCCTTCGGCATGGATTGGGAGAAATGCCTTCCATTCGCCGAGTTCGCTTATAACAATAGTTACCAAGCTAGCTTGGGCAAAGCCCCTTTCGAGGTTCTCTATGGACGAAAATGTCGAACGCCTCTTAACTGGTCAGAAACCGGGGAAAGACAACTCTTTGGCCCGGATATGATTCAGGAAGCAGAAGAGCAGGTTCGCATTATTCGTGAGAAATTGAAAACAGCCCAATCTCGCCAAAAGAGCCATTATGATCGCAAACATAAGGCTATGACTTTTGAGGTTGACGAGAAGGCTTACCTTCGGGTGACTCCTTTAAAGGGAACCCACCGATTCGGTATCAAAGGCAAATTGTCCCCTCGCTACATTGGACCCTTTCGCATTCTTGCCAAGCGAGGAGAAGTTGCCTACCAATTGGAACTACCTCCGCATATTTCCAAGGTTCATGACGTCTTCCACGTTTCCCAACTCAGGCGTTGCTTCTCGGATCCTATCCGTGGAGTGGACCACGAAACGCTTGATCTCCAAGAAAATCTCACATATCGGGAGTATCCCGTTCGAATCCTTGATCAAGCCGAGCGTACCACTCGACGCCGAAACATCAAGTTTCTCAAAGTTCAATGGTCACACCATTCCGAGAAAGAAGCTACTTGGGAAAGGGAGGATCGTCTTCGACTTGAGTACCCCACCTTCTTCCCAACGGAACCTAAATCTCGGGACGAGATTCTTTTGAGTGGGGGTGAGTTGTCACATCCTAGTTAGTTCATGCATTAGAGTGTTGCATCATGGCTACATTTCACAGAAACCTGAAATGGGGAATGCCAGAAACCCCCAGCACCCCCCCCCCTGGAACAACTAGGGTTTACTAAATTTTTTCCAATGAACCTGAAATGCCCTCCATAAATGTTCTCCACCTTTGGTCTTGGTTAAAACCTCTGCCAAAAATGGTTTCATATTTTTGGAGGCCATCTTGGATTTTTGCACAAGCCATAAGTATTTGCAATTGGGCATTTTAAATGCTATAAATATTTTCAAATGCCCAAATAACCTTGGAAGTATTTTTAGGCTGTTGGGAATAATCTCAAAGGTGCCTCAGAATATTTTCAGGATTTTTCCAAATGAAATAGTATTTTTACTATTTCAAAACACAGTACAGAAATAAATAAAAAGAGAAAAGAGAACAGAAGGCAGAAAACTTACCTGGCAGCCCACCTGGCGGCCCAGCACTGTGCTGGCCCGCGCCAGCGAGCTGCTTGCTCTCGCCAGAGCAGGCAGACAGCTGACGCCGGCGACCGTGAGCTCGCCACGGCGCCAGCAGCTTGCCGCCCTCGCCGCGGACGAGCTGGACGACCTTCCTCGACGCGCCCCGAGCCCCTGGACATCGTCACTCTCCCCCATCGCCTCTCCCTCGCCTTTTCCCCACCATGGCCGACGCCGCCGCAGACACCTCACCGGAGTAACCGTGGCCACCGTCGACCTCGCGCCATTCCACTGTGTCCTACAGCTCTGCCATCGCCCACTCCTTCGAGCAAGCCGAGCCCCGAGCGCTCGTTTGCCCCGAAGCTCCGCCACCGACCTCGCCTTCGCCGCTCCCCGTCGGAGATCCCCTCCGCCGTCGCCACTGCTACAGCTCGTCTCCGACCCCGCCGCCTGCTCCGTCGCAACCGCCGTGAGCATGGCCACCTTCCCATCCTCCCCTCTCTCTCTCTCGAGCTCTGTAGCCACCGCACGAAGCTCACCCGAACGCGCCGCCGTACGAGCTCGTCGCCGACGAGGCTCCGGCCATCCAACAGCCGCACCACCGTAGCCATTAGCTTCACCGCAACGCCAGGAACCCGTAGCGCCATCGCATGTCCCACGCCGTGCTCTCTAGCTACGGTTTCAACCACGCCCGTACTCCGGCAGCCGCACGGCTCGTCGCCGGCGTCGATTCCGGCGACCCCGAGCTCCACTACCACCACCAGTCGACGCGGTTCGCCCCCAGCTACACGTAGGTACTCTCCGCCGTCCTTTTGGTCGCCGGAGAGGGATCCCGCACTCCACCGCCGTGTCTGGACGTCGCCGGCGAGTCAACGTGGTTTGACCACGGTTTAACCCCCCCAGGGTCACTGACGAGTGGGGCTCGCCTGCTAACTAATCTGAGTTAGAGTTAAAACTAATTCTAATTAACTAATTACCTAACAGTGACACTGACACAGGGGACCCACACGTCAGGATTGACCTGGACGACCCCGTTGACCTGCTGACGTCACACTGACGTCAGGCTGACGCAGTAAAGCTTTTACTGGAATTATTCTTATATTGGAAATTCCAGAAATTATCACAAACTTCAAAAAATCATAGAAAATAATCTATAGCTCGGAATGAAAAGATTTATATATGAAAAATGATCAGAAAAATCCATTCTATCCATCTGTACTGGTTTCATGCATGATTAAGCAAGTTAACCTACTGTTTTATACAGAACAAGATAAGGCATTATTATGGGCCATTTATGAACTTGGAATTTGAATCTTTGATTCAAATTAGTCCAAACCTTTGTGACCTTAGTTGCATTAGCCCAATACATCCATTTTGCCATGTCTCATGCATGCATCATATTGTTGCAGTTGCTTGGTGTTGATTGTGCTTCGGTATGCTCATCGTGGTAGGTCCTGCCGCCGAGGATATTCACGGGTATCCAACTGAAGGGCAGTATCCCACCACCACTCTGTCAGGCAAGCAACCCATTGATCATTTCGATACAAACCCATCTTCTCGCTTCTGCTCTCGTTTACTGCATTAAGACAACGCGATTCAAACTGCTGTGTGTGTTGCGGTAGTTGAACCCATTTTCCTCTGCATGACCTGTCATTGCCACAGTAACTAGATGAAACCCACTAGCATGTGTAGGAGTTGATTGAGCCATGTTGTGTTCCTACAATGCTATGCTTGCTATGCTTAGAGTTGTGTCAGGTCTGGCTCATCAGGGTGATGAACTGGAGTGAAAGTGTGTGTGTCGGTAAGGAGAGTAAAGTGTTGAATACGATTTGGTAAAGGTATCGATGGGAGGCCATGTAGGAGTACATGGTGGGTTGTTTCATTGAGACCGTCCCTAAGAACTGAGATCTGTATGCGTGATTTAAGATTCAGCTACTACCACACATTGGGCCCAAAACCAATGGACCCCCTCGGCTTCTTATTCACCCTTGCCCTCTGTCCAGGAGTTGCACATAGTTTCTGGTGTTTGTAGTAAGCTGGAGGCCGTGGACAGCGCTGACCAAGGGGTGGGCTGTGATGCGGTAGGCTCGTGGCACGGTGTACCGAGTCGCCCATTTGGTGTCCGGGAACCCTGCACACATCGTTCGGGGCCGTATGTGGAAACCTCGGCCGGACTCCCTGCGGATGGAACCTGAATAGGCGATAAACCTGGACTAGAGACTCGAGTGTTTAGGTAGGCTGTGGCCGACACCCACGTTGGGCTTCCGCTTGAAGGTTGCCGAGTACACGTCGTGTAGCGACGATAAGTGGTGAGAGCGTGTGTGACGAAGTACACCCCTGCAGGGTATGAAACTATTCGAATAGCCGCGTCCGCGGTAAAGGACTACTTGGTCGCTTATGCAGTTCATAGACAAGTAAATGGATACTACTAAAAGCCTCAAGATAAGTGTGAGTACCGCGGATGGCCCTCTCGTTGGATGACGAGGGAGGATCCACGGTGGAGTATTGAGTTGGTGATTAGTGGACTCGTGTGCGAAAACTATTTCACAAGTGGTGTATCGTAGGATAGCTTAGCCAAGAGTCAAAGCTGGCTTGCCGCAAAAACCCCACTACCTTCCTGAGAATGAACATGTATAGTAGGATCTGTTGTAAGACTTGCTGAGTACCTTTGTACTCATGTTGTTTTAATTACTGTTTTCAGACGACAACACCGCCCCTTCTGACGGGTTCTACGTAGAACTCGACGACGACGAGTGACGCGCCACCCAGGTGGTGATCTAGGCTTGTGAAGGGCCTATGTAGATAGACAGGCTTCGTCAAGCCTTCTTTCTTCTAGTGTCTGTACCCAGACAGTTTGCTTCCGCATGTGCTTGTATGATTGTATGACTTGAGTGTTGGGTCATGCGACCCCTATCTGTATGAACAAGTTATGTAAGGCTCTCCGGAGCCCCTTAAATAAAGTACTTGAGTTGTAGAGTTTTGTTGTGATGCCATGTTGTATTCGCGCATATCGAGCATATTGTGTGTATGTTTGAAATGCTTGGTATGTGTGGGATCCGACAATCTAGTTGTCTATCTTTAGCAGCCTCTCTTATGGGGAAATGTAGTCTGGTGCCTCCTTGAGCCATAGTAGTCCGCTACAGCCCGGTTCACCGGAGTCCTGCTAGCCAGCACTACTGCTCTGGACACTTGACTGGCCGGCATGTGAGTCATATCGTTCCTGTGTCTGTCCCTTCGGGGAAATGTCACACGGTGACTTCCGGAGTCCTGCCTAGCCTGCTACAGCCCGGGTTCCCGGAGTCCTGTTAGCCCAGTGCTTCAGCCCGGATTCACACGCTGCTGACCGACATGTTCGATGTTGATTCATGTATGCCTGTCCCCATACGTTAGTGCCGCTTTGGGTTCACGACTAGCCATGTCGGCCCGGGTTCTCTGTCATATGGATGCTAGCGACATTGTCATATACGTGAGCCAAAAGGCGCAAACGGTCCCGGGCCATGGTAAGGCGACACCCGTGGGAGTACCGTGCGTGAGGCCGCAATGTGATATGAGGTGTTACAGGCTAGATCGGTGTGACTTGGAATCGGGGTCCTGACAGCCTTGCAACAAGATAGCATTGCATAATTCACATATATAATGTGTTGCAACAAGATGGCATTGCATGATTCACCTATATGGTAATTAGACACTAAACAGGTGGCATTCACACAAAGCATGTCTAAACTAATCAAATGACATAGCAATGCAAGACACCATACACACGATATGAGCAACATAACCCTACCAAGTTAGAGCATACACCTCGGGGGGGGGGATAGGACTGGTCATCTGTCTCTGAATCCTCCTCCGAGGAGCTATCCGTAACCAGCGAGATATGCGCTTCGTCAGATAGCATAGTATGCTCTAAAGCACTTGTTTTCACTCCAGAATTTTCCACCACTGTGTCAAATGGCTGATGCACACGAAGAGTAGTTGAATGTACTAACATTGTTGACAAATGTAATACGTAATGAAAAAAAAGGATGGCCTGATATAATTCACACATAAGATGACTGGCTAAGCAGGATCACTACAACAAAAATACACCTCCGTGATGATACGTGTTTGTCACAGTAGGTCACGTTTTCTGTCATGCATGTACATCCATGACGATTTTATGATAGAATCAAGATAATCATACATGTGTTGTCGTAGAAGTGTTCCATGACATTACCAAAATTATCATCACGGAAGTGTCCACTTCCATGATGATAAATCGCGCGTCATAGAAGTGCTTTCATCAAGGGTGACCGACACATGGCATCGACCGTAACGGGTCGCCGTTAAGCTATCGAGTCCGGTTTTGGATCCGATAACCCATTAACAGCCTGGACCAATGGGGATTTTCCACGTGTAAAATTCTCATTGGCCGGAGGAAACACGTGTTTGCTCACCGTGGGGACAGATGTCATCCACTCATTGGATAGGAGGTGCCTATGATACGTCGACACGTGGCACGGCCCAACAGAGGCCCATTCCGGTGAAAAGGCCGGCCCAGCTAAAGGCCCACCATGTTTTTTCAGACACTAGTGGGCTGGCCCATTAACAGTCTGCCATGTTTTGGGCCAAATTGACGCCCATACTAGATCAGGACCGTTCACAGCCTGCCATGTTTTGGGCCAAATTATGGCCCATATAAGACCAGGCCCATTAACAGGCCACTATTCTTTTGGGCCCATTCTAAGACAGGTTTGTATTTCAACCTGTGAAATGCTCATTTACCAGTTCGGCCCGATAATAGTTTCGGCCTGTTAGCGGCCCGTGGTGCATCTGGGACGTTGTAGGCCCGGTTTAACTTTAGTCCATTTAACGGCCCATGCAGAAACTTGGCTATTTCTTGTCTGAAGTAACTTTAGGCCTCTTAACGGCCCGTAGTCTTCGTGGATAAATTTTAGCCCAACTAACCTATCGGCCTGTTAATGGCCCGTGTAACAGTTGGGCCTAATTACAGCCCGTGTTGAATCTGGCCTGCTTACATCCCATCTGATAATGGCCCGTGACACTTTTAGGCCTATGGCCGCATAGATACCTGCCTGCTTAAAGCCCATAATTTTATTGGGCTAAACAGGCCCGAGATATATTTTGGCCTATTAACTGCTCGTCCTATTTGGGCCAAACATGGGCCTTAGGCAGTTTCAGCCTGTATTGGCCCATCAATTTTTCGGCTCAACGCTAGCCTAATCTAGGTTTTAGCCTGTTAAAAGCCCATGGTATCCTCTGGCCCAGCTACCAGAACTTTACTCGGCCTGTTAAAGGCAGGAAACAATTATATGGTTTAGACCAGCTAATGGCCCAAGATGATTATAGGCCCACGTTTTGGCCCATATGAGTAACGGGCCGGCCTGAAGACCGACAACACTGAGATCCGCTGAACCTTCCGGCCTAAATTACAGCATACCGACCAAGAATAAACCTAGACTATACAACGAAGAAATTATAGCATATTACATCCCGTCGGCATCAAAGTTCGCCGCCAGTGATAATAAAGGGCAACCAGACATCAAATTACATAAACTGGGCAGGTTGCCACCAGTGGAAGTTAACAGGTTTACAAAATAATAGACAGAACCAACATCACTTCAACACAGTTCAAGAAAGGTTAGCCCAGCCCAGGAGCTGCAGCGCAAGCAGCTTAGCAACCTGATGACACTACGCTTCTTTGGCGCTCATACCCACCAACTTAAGCTGCATAGCATCAATAAACGTCTTGTACTTACGGTTAATCTTGCATAGAGAGTGGAGTTCCAGTCGTATTTGAGTGGAAGCATGTATTTCTGCTTGAATTTCAGACTAAAGAAGTCGAACAGATTCAGGCGGCGACTTCATCGAGCTTGTGTCACTGAGTAAGTTTGACACTACATCAAGATGTGACTCAGTGGTTGTATCCCTACCCTCAATATGTGTTGCCTTCTCCTCTAGAATATGTGTTAGAGGGACAAACAATGGGTTCATCTCACTATCATTGTGGAAGTTCTTCCTAGCAGCAGTGTTGTGACCCTGAAAGAGAAACAAGTAGGTAGATAACAGCTTTTGCACGTATAAGCATCAGTGTTGTCAATCCATCTCATTTCTTTGTCAGAAATAAAGAGACACGGTTTAAAATAGCATTAACATAATAGGCATTGTTCATAGTTAAGACGGCAGGAAATGGCATTGTGCAGGAACGGCCAGCTTCACCAGAGCACTGGATTATTGATCAAGAACACAAGCATAGATGTAGTTCTAAACAACGTATAAGCCTGAATGGTGAGTGTACTGTCAATTTATACCATTTCTGATTGGTAAATAAAGATACACGATCTAAATAACATTAATATAATATGGCATTGTTCATAGTTGAGACATAGCAGGATATGACATTATGCTGTTGTTGGTAGTTGAAAGTGCAACTATCCCTGGGTGGTTTTGGTAATTATTAACAACATATAGCTCACTGAGATAATGCTATTCCAAGATAAATATTTCAGGAAAGCTCAAAGATTGGCATGGCATGGATTAGAAAGTGGACCCCTCAAAATGCTAAGGACAAAAGGATTGGCTCAAGCTAAAAGCACAAGACTCTACATTTTATTTTTAGTGATTCGAGATCACATTGAGTCCATAGGAAAAGCCAATACTATTAAGAGGGGGTGAGGTGTTTCTTAATGAGGTTCTTGCTCAAAATGCTTAGTGATATGCTCCAAAACCATCAACTACTTTCTCAGATTCAAATATGTCCCAAACCAAAAGTCAAACTCGGCCCCACCGATTTGATCTATCCGGCGCCACCGAGTTCACTTGACATAGCCACTGCCACAAACCCTAGTCTTTTCGGTCTCACCGATATGGATCTCGATCTCACCGAGATGGGATTGTAATCTCTCTGTTTCCCTTCGTAACGTTT
Organism: Triticum aestivum; assembly: GCF_018294505.1. NCBI lineage: Eukaryota > Viridiplantae > Streptophyta > Magnoliopsida > Poales > Poaceae > Triticum > Triticum aestivum. Next base: position 280,955,105 of record NC_057814.1, on the reverse strand, counting down.
CGATCAAACCGAGATTAGCGATCGGTCCCACCGAGATTGCAATGCAAACTCTCTGTTTCCCTTTCGTAACATTTCTGTCCAACCGAGATGCGTGAATCGGTCCCACCGAGTTTGCCTGACTAAATCTCCGGTTAGTCTATTACCAAGATCGGTCTCACCGAGTTTGTGTAATTGGTCTCACCGAGATTACGTTACGCCCTAACCCTAACGAAATCGGTCAAACCGAGTTGACATGTCAGTCCCACCGAAAATCCTAACATCCACATTTTGAACTAAATCGGTCTGACCGAATTCTCTGAATCGGTGCCATCGAGTTTGGTAAATTGTGTGTAACGGTTAGATTTTGTGTGGAGGCTATATATACCCCTCCACCCACTCTTCATTCGTGGAGAGAGCCATCAGAACATGCCTACACTTCCAACATACATTTTCTAAGAGAGAACCACCTACACTTGTCTCGAGGTCAAGATATTCCATTCCAACCACATAAATCTTGATCTCTAGCCTTCCCCAAGTTGCTTTCCACACAAATCATCTTTCCACCAAATCCAATCCTATGAGAGAGAGTGGAGTGTTGGGGAGACTATCATTTGAAGCACAAGAGCAAGGAGTTCATCATCAACACACCATCTATTACCTCTTGGAGAGTGGTGTCTCCTAGATTGGCTAGGTGTCACTTGGGAACCTCCGTCAAGATTGTGGAATTGAGCCAAGGAGTTTGTACGGGCAAGGAGATCACCTACTTCGTGAATATCTACCCTAGTGAGGAAAGTCCTTCGTGGGCGACGGCCATGGTGGGATAGACAAGGTTGCTTCTTCATGGACCCTTTGTGGGTGGAGCCCTCCGTGGACTCGCGCAACCATTACCCTTCGTGGGTTGAAGTCTCCATCAACGTGGATGTATGATAGCACCACCTATCGGAACCATGGATAAAAAATCTCCGTGTCTACATTGCATTTGCTCCCTCAGACTCCTCCTACCTTCATATGCAATTGTTTTACATTCCGCTGATATACTCTTAGAATTGCATGTGTAGGTTGATTACTTGAGTTGTGCTAAGTTGCTAAAATCTGCCGAGACTTAAAATTGGGAAAAGGCTAAATTTTTATTTGGTCAAGTAGTCTAATCACCCCCCTCTAGACATATTTTCGGTCCTACAAGTGGTATCAGAGCTTTGGTCTCCATTTTCTTTCATTTCCATGGCTTTTGGTGGTCATAGCCTTGGTTTCACAACCTAGGAGAGTATGGGGTCTAGCGAGGGAAATTACCACCATAGAGGTCCTTACTTTGATGGTACTAATTTTTCTAGTTAGAAGCATAAGATGAAAATGCATATTCTTGGACATAACCCCGGCGTTTGGGCTATTGTGTGTATTGGCTTGCAGGGTGAATTCTTTGATGGGAGAGAACCGAACCGTGAAGCTACCGCGGAAGAGTTGAAGATGCTGCAATACAATGCTCAAGCTTGTGATATTCTCTTCAACGGATTGTGCCCCAAAGAATTCAACAAAATCAGCCGTCTTGAGAATGCAAAGGAAATTTGGGATACTTTGATAGATATGCACGAAGGTACCGACTCCGTCAAGGAATCCAAATTGGATGTGCTTCAAAGTCAACTTGACAAGTTCAAAATGAAGGATGGTGAAGGTGTCGCTGAAATGTACTCTAGGCTTGCTCTCATCACAAATGAGATTGCCGGCTTAGGAAGTGAAGAGATGACCGATAGATTCATCATCACAAAGATCCTAAGAGCCATGGATGGAAAATATGATACCATGTGCAGATTGATCCAAATGATGCCCAACTACAAAGATCTCAAGCCAACGGAAGTCATTGGAAGAATTGTTGCTCATGAGATGTCACTCAAGGATAAGGAAGAGCTCCACAACAAGTCAAGTGGTGCTTACAAAGCCTCATGTGAAGCTCCCACATCATCAAGTGATAAGCAAACCTTCAATGAAGAATTGAGTCTAATGGTGAAGAACTTCAACAAATTCTACAAGAGTAGGAGCATGGAAAGAAGCTCTAAGTCAAGATCCTACAATGACAAAAGATCTTCTAGTCGTGAGCGTAATTGCTACAATTACGGAAGACCCGGACACTATTCCAATGAGTGTACGGCTCCCTACAAAAGAAGAGAAGATTCTCCCAAAATAAGAAGTAGAAGAGAAGAATCACCGCCAAGAGAGAGAAGGAGTAGAGATGATCGTTATGAGCCCTCTCGGAGAAGCAAGGATTCGGAGAGGAAGGACAAGTCTTCTAGGAGCTACACAAAAAGAAGACATCAAGCTCATGTTGGTGAATGGGTATCCGGTTCCGACTCTGACCATCACTCCGAAAGAAGTTATCACTCCGACTCCGAATATACTCAAGATGAAGGTGTTGCCGGTCTAGCTATTGTGTCAACCAACTCCTATGACATATTTGCCTCACCAAATGAAGGAATTGGGAGATGCTTCATGGAAAAAGGTCCAAAGGTAACACACCCCGTGTATGTTGATTTCAACAGTGATGAAGATGATTTGCTAGGAGATGATGATTTACTTGTTGACAACTCTAGTTATGAAAACTATGATGAACTTGCTAATGATCATGCTAATCAAGATAAAACAAATGATGATGATAATAAGAAGATTGAGCATCTAACTAAAGAACTAAACACTCTTAAGTTAGCTCATGAAACTATCTTGGAAGATCATCGAGAACTTTTAAAGACTCATGAGAAGCTACGCTTTGAAAAGCTCAACCTTGAGCAAGAGCATGAGTTTTTAAAGGCAATCAATGATGATCTTCGCAAGAAAAATTCTTCTTACATTGCCAAGCGTTTACTCTTTTCTACTTACATGGCACAAGTTAAATCTAGCAACAAAAGTAAGAAAGATTCTTCTTCTAGTAGTAACAACAATCATGCTAAATCCAATGATGTTGCTTCTAGTAGTTCTCTTAATTCCACTAATGATTCTCTTAGCCAAGTTACACTTGAGCAAGAAAATAGCTTATTGAAGGGAATTATAGAGAAAGGTGTTTACAAGAGCCTTGCCGGAAGTAAGCAATTTGAGGAAATTATACGCAAGAAGGAAGGAACCGGAAGAATCAAGGTGTTGGTTTTGAACGAAAGTTCAATGCCAATGGAGTTGAGTGGGAAGAAGATCAATACCCCAAGACGAAGTTTTTTCCTCAACAAGAGAAGTATGATCCTACATCTTTCATAGGAACACAAGCTCAAGATGATCTTCCACCACAAGACAACAAGCAAGAAGGCAAGGACAAGCTTCAAGAGGAGATTGATGCACTTGAAGAAGCTCCTAAGGCCTTGGTCAAGTGGGTTCCCAAGACTACATCAAGTTCCACTTCATCAAGTACGACTACAACTCCAAGGATTCCCATCAAGATGGTGTGGATCCCTAAGAAGAAGAACTAGAGAGTTCTTGAGGGTGACTCTGCCAACATACTTCACTCTTATTGTTTTGGCAATGACAATTGCAAAGAACTTCCATATCTTGCACTAGTTCAAGGAGTCACAAACGCTGTTGTTGGTAAGACAAGGGACAAGGTAACCTAATGCTTTCATGGACATCATCTTGTGTGAACATCACTCTATGTCTATGGATATCCTTGTTTGTTCCTTGTGAGACTAGCCCGTGTAGGTATTGAAAGTGCAACTCACTCCAATGGATTGCTCCAAATGATCTATGTCAACATTGAGCGTCCACATCTTCAACACCTACATGAAGTCATCATCGACAAAACCCAAGGTTAGTTCATCCCTCTTAGGGGGGATATCACATCTAGGGGGAGCTTTACTCTAATCAATTGAGCTAAAGCAACTCTAATGATGTGAACACAACAATGCTTTATGTAAAAGTGGTAACCCCGCTTGTGCTTAAACGATGAGTATGACCTATGATCAAATGTTCTCATTTGACTCCTAAGTCAATATACTCATATATAGATGACCTAGTCATTGCCAAATTGCTTGATAGATGCTAGAGTGATTGTGCATGCTTTGTCACATATTTCATTTGCCATTTTATTGTGTGAGCATGTTGGATGCATATTTTACTCATTCAAGGACATCCATTTGTTGCTTTGATTGTTTGGCTTTTTCTCTTTTGCCAAATGGATGGATAAGAATGCCTAAGAACTCCCTCTAGCTATCTATGCTTTCCTCGTCTCAAACTCTATTCATGCTACATCACAAAGTTTGATCAAGTCAGATTTGAACCACTCTGTGTGAGGAGCACTCGGAGTCCCCGATTCGTCATAGACTTAAAACTTCCAAAACCTCTTTGTGCATTTCGGTTTGACTGATTCACCCTTTTTGGTCATACCGAGATAATTAAGTTGATCTAGGTTGTCAATCTTGGTGCAACCGATTAGAACTTTTCGGTCACACCGAGTTGCAGTAACTGCTCATAGTTTTGCATCTCGGTGCCACCGAGTTGTTCCACTCGGTCACACCGACAGAGTCAGGTTATATATACTGACGGGTCAAATTTTGGAAATTTTTCCAAAACCTTTCACCGCGCGTGACTTGCTCTGTCTCCTCGGGTCTCCGGATCGTCATCTCGCCGCCAGCAACCTCCCGCCTCTGGTCTCCACCGGCGTTAACGGCAATCTACCCCGCCGTTGCTGCCGTAGCAAGTTCACCGCCGAATTAGGGTATGAACTTGAACTTTGTGCTATTCCTTAAGTCCGATTCTTAGCACATAGCTTTGCCATGATTCTTGCCACGTATGAAATCATCCCGTCCATCGAAAACATCCCGTATATTAGATTTGATTTGAAAATTTAGGGTTAGGTCTCCGCCGAACTCATCTGGGACCGACCGAGTTGTAGAACTCGGTCTCACCGATTTGGCTTAGGCCATTGCACATGCGATTTTCGGTCTGAACGAAAATGGCAAATCAGCGTGACCGAGTTCGATTCTCTGTGAAACCCTAGCAGTCTCGGTGCCACCGAACTGTGACTCGGTCTAACCGAGTTCACTAGTTTAGGTTCCAAAAGCTGCTTCGGTATCACCGAGTTTACAAATCGGTAGATCCGAAATGCTTTCTGTGAAGAACTAAAACTAAGTTTTTAAGTCATCTGTTTTGCAAAAACTCTGCCCTTTGAGATGCTCATCTACTCTACCTCATCTACAACCTATTCACAGGTCTGCTGACAGTTTTCCTGCAAGATGTCTGATCAAAGTGATAGCCAGAACAAGTCTGAAGAGTAGGTTCAAATGAGTGAGGGCACTAGTCCCTCAAGCAGCTATGATGAGGGCAGCAGGAGCACACCTAGTAACATGCCGAAGGCAGCTACTAGAACAAGGAAGAAGGGAACCTCAGATTCTGAGGATGAGGATTATGTGGCTATTGAGGATGAGGCCACTTCAAGGAAAAAGGTGCTAAAAAGGAGTATGGCATAGCTGCTGCAACAAAGCCTGGAATGAAAACAAAGGGTCCAGCGAGAAGAGTTCTAATGTCAAAGCCAAGGAAAGTTGCCACAGGTGAGACTATGAAGTTCACCATTGAATCTGAATAAGAAGCAGCTGGTGAGGACAAGAAGAAGAAGAGGGCAAGAACCACTACTGCCAGAGTTCTTGGCAAGCCCTCAATGAAGAGAGATTCTGAAGGAGAAGAGGAAGAGGATGCTGCACCAGCACCCAAAGCTCAGAAGCTTATGGGAGAAGCAATCAAGTCAGGGGCTGCTCCATCTAAGCCCAAGTCTGCTCCCAAAGCTCTAGCTCAAAAGTCTGCACCCAAGAGAAGCACCAGGAACATCCCTGCTGAGGACAAGAACAAGGCCCCAGTGCCTGAAGCTGCTGATGATGAGGAAGATGATTCACTTGTATTGAGAAAGTTGAAGCCCAAGATCCCTGACCATAATGATGCACATCCTGTTGCAGAAGATATGAGGATCAGGAAGGATTCAGGATTGAGATTGTGGAGACAGTCTGATCCATCTGCTGTCAGGAGGAGAACTGCTGTGGATTACAGGTTCCACACAAAGGAACAACAAGATTTCTATTAGACTATCCTGCTTGACAATAAGCCCATTGTATGTGACATGAGATGGGTGGATTGGGAATTCATCAAAGAGAATGATGATCATTTTCTAGGAGTTTATGATAGCTTGAAGGCTTGTGAGGTTGACAAGTTTGTTGGCCAAAAGCTCACCAAGTGGAATGATGAGCTGATCATGCAATTCTATTCGACTGCTCATTTCTATCCAGATGGGAGAATTGTATGGATGTCAGATGGTACAAGGTACCAATCTACAGTTGATGAGTGGGCTAGTTTGATCAATGCTCCAGAAGCTCATGAAGATGACATGGATGTCTATGCCAAGAAAAAGAAGGATCACAACTCTATGGCACACATGTACAAGGAGATTCCTGATGCAGACCTTGAGACTCACAAGTTTAGTTCTGTGAAGCACTTGCTGTCAGGCCTGCCTACAATCAATTGGATTCTAAGGCCCACATTGCTACCAAAGTCGGGTGATCACAGGTTGATCAGAGGACACTCCATCAATTTGCTGCACACATTTGATGTTCCTGAAAAGTTCAAAGTGATGAGTCTGATTATGGAAACAATCAAGAGGACAGTTGCAGATCAGAAGAGATCATGTGGGTATGCTCCACAAATTCAAGATCTCATCAACTCCAAAATGGGCACAGGCAAATATCTATTGGACAAAGAGCATTTACCCCTCAGGCCAGACTTTGAGGATAACATTGTTGTCATGACTGAGGAAGATCCATCTTCAGTGCAAGCACATGAGAAGAGAGAGAAGGCAAGGGCCACTAGTAGAAAAAGGGGCTTTTGGCCCGGTTGGTAAGGCCCTTTAGTCCCGGTTTTTGAACCGGGACTAAAGGGTCGTTACTAATGCCTCTCCCCTTTAGTCCCGGTTCTTACACGAACCGGGACTAAAGGCCGCGGCCACGTGGAGCTCCACCTTTAGTCCCCGGGACTAAAGGAAATTTTATGATTTTTTTTGAATTTTTTTATTTTCAAATTTCTGAATTATTTTAACCTCTAATCTCTAATCATCAACCCTCATCACTGCACAATTTATCCTCTAATCTCTAATCTCCCCTCATCATTCCAAATCATCTAACTTCCCGAACGGTCACCCATCCTCCCAGTCCCCCAGCCTGAGCACGCTTAACTTCCGGGTTCTATTCTCCCTCGTTTCCAAGTTTGCACTTGTTGTTTTCACTGTTTGAGTTTGAAACTATTGTTTTAAAAAACAATAATTATTTAGTAACACTAAAATTTCTTGAATAATTAGTTTGACCACAGTTTGACCAAAAAATAACTGAAATAATTATTTAGTAACACTAATATTCTAGAATAATCAGTTTGACCATTGTTTGACCACAGTTTGACCATAGTTTGACCAGATTTGACCAAAATTCAAAATAACTGAAATAATTATTTAGTAACACTAATATTCTAGAAAAATTAGTTTGACCACTGTTTGACCATAGTTTGACCAGATTTGACCAAATTTTTTCCAAAACAAAAATTGAAACTATATTTTTTCTGTTACTAGTGGCGCACCTAGCAAATGGTGCGCCACTAGTAAGTTTGAATTTTTTTCGATTTTTTCCACTCTAGATCTTAAAAGCCCCGTAACTTTTTTCTGTTAGGTTTTTGAGGATTTTGAAAATGTTTAACCGGGTTCCCCCAGTTAAATTTCGGATGTAACTTTTCGAGTAGATGATTTTTCATATAAAAAACTTTTTCATCCGAGTTCGTATGCAAAAGTTATGCCCATTTGACAAATTCCAGAGAGATTTTGCAAATAAAGTCGAAATTCATATTTGTAAATTTCCCAACAACTAGACCACATATCACATGGGAAACTTATTTTATTTTATTTTTTTGACATTTTCATCATTTTCTTTTGTTTTTTCTAAAACTAAAAA
>NC_057814.1:280941125-280946928 GCF_018294505.1 Triticum aestivum | reverse complement strand
ACCTTTAGTACCGGTTCGTGCCATGAACCGGTACTAATGCCTCAAAGCCCATTAGTACCGGTTGGTGGCACCAACCGGGACTAATGGACATCGCACCCTTTAGTCCCGGTTCGTGGCACCAACAGGGACTAAAGGGCCCAGGTGAACCGGGACTAATGCCTTAGCCGCACGAACCGGGACGAATGCTCACATTAGTCCCGGTTCGTGACTGAACCGGGACTAATGTGAATACTGCCCTGTGACCAAAGCCCTGTTTTCTACTAGTGGGCACAGAAAGCTGCAACGATGCCAACTACTAAAGAGGCATCTCAAGTGTTCTTGAAGAGCGAGCAAGACCAGCTTGCATATCTGATCCAGTCTACACTAAGGATTGAGAAGGGCTTGGCCACCCTGACTCAAAACCAGGAGAGCTTGGAGAGGATCGTTGAGCAGAAATTCTATGATCTTGATGTCAAGGTAAGTGAGATTCAGACAGCAGTTGAGAGATTGCCTGGAGGAGAAGAAAGGCAGGGCAACTACTGATGCATTTGAGAGATTGCCTAGAGGACAGAGGTCTGCTGCAGTGCCAGTGAGAGATTCTAGAGCTACAGCATCAGCACCAGAAGCGACAACTCCAGTGCCACCTCCAGCAGCCACTCCACCAGCTCCAACTACATCAACGGATGCCTTCGTCCTTGGAGTTCTCTCTACACCACCTCCCGATGATCAAGCCTGTGAGACGTTTAGCACTATGCATTTCTGAACTTTTTGGTAACTCGTTGCCAAAGGGGGAGAAAAATGTATAGATCTTAGGCTTTGAGAGAGAGTGTTGCTTTTTATCTCTCTTGCTATTTTGGCTGAACTTCTTGATTGTGTGCTTATGTGAGATACTTTATGTCCTTGTGAGATACTTGTTTGATCATGTGTTTGTTTGATCATATGCTACTTTAGTGCTTGTTGGATGATATTATTCCTTATATCCTTATATGATCATTCACTTGCTTGGTGATGAGTGCATGTTTTTTTAAGTTATATCATTTTGAGTGCTCCACCAAGATGTATGTGACATGGAAGTGTAACCCATGATCCTAATCGATTGTGCATTTGCATTCAAAGCAAATTTCTAAATAATGCACAAATTTAGGGGGAGCTCTTGCATATCACATACTTCTCAAAGCGACGATGTTTTTCAATCTTATGATCATTTGTTGAAGCCTTGATCTATATGTTGTCATCAATTACCAAAAGGGGGGAGATTGAAAGTGCAACTATCCCTGGGTGGTTTTGGTAATTATTAACAACATATAGCTCTTTGAGCTAATGCTATTTCAAGATAAATATTTTAGGAAAGCTTAATGATTGGCATGGCATGGATTAGAAAGTGGACCCCTCGAAATGCTAAGGACAAAAGGATTGGCTCAAGCTCAAAGCACAAGACTCCACATTTTATTTTTAGTGATTCGAGATCACATTGAGTCCATAGGAAAAGCCAATACTATTAAGAGGGGGTGAGGTGTTGCTTAAAGAGGTTCTTGCTCAAAATGCTTAGTGATATGCTCCAAAACCCTCAATTACTTTCTCACATTCAAATATGTCCCAAACCAAAAGTCAAACTCGGCCCCACCGATTTGATCTATCCAGCGCCACCGAGTTCACTTGACATAGCCACTGCCACAAACCCTAGTCTTTTCGGTCTCACCGATAGGGATCTCGGTCTCATCGAGATGGGATTGTAATCTCTCTGTTTCCCTTCATAATGTTTCGGTCAAACCGAGATGAGCGATCGGTCCCACCGAGATTGCAATGGAAACTCTCTGTTTCCCTTTCGTAACATTTCGGTCCAACCGAGATGAGTGAATCGGTCCCACCGAGTTTGCCTGACTAACTCTCTGGTTAGTCTATTACCAAAATCGGTCTCACCGAGTTTGTGTAATCGGTCTCACCGAGATTACGTTACGCCCTAACCCTAACGAAACGGTCACACCGAGATGACATGTCGGTCCCACCGGTTCACATTTTGAACTAAATCGGTCTGACCGAGTTCTCTGAAGCGGTCCCACCGAGTTTGGTAAATTGTGTGTAACGGTTAGATTATGTGTGGAGGCTATATATACCCCTCCACCCACTCTTCATTCGTGGAGAGAGCCATCAGAACATGCCTACACTTCCAACATACATTTTCTAAGAGAGAACCACCTACACTTGTGTTGAGGTCAAGATATTCCATTCCAACCACATAAATCGTGATCTCTAGCCTTCCCCAAGTTGCTTTCCACTCAAATCATCTTTCCACCAAATCCAATCCTATGAGAGAGAGTTGATTGTGGGGGAGACTATCATTTGAAGCACAAGAGCAAGGAGTTCATCATCAACACACCATCTATTACCTCTTGTAGAGTGGTGTCTCCTAGATTGGCTAGGTGTCACTTCGGAGCCTCCGTCAAGATTGTGGAGTTGAACCAAGGAGTTTGTACGGGCAAGGAGATCGCCTACGTCGTGAAGATCTACCCTAGTGAGGAAAGTCCTTCATGGGCGACGACCATGGTGTGATAGACAAGGTTGCTTCTTCGTGGACCCTTCGTGGGTGGAGCCCTCCGTGGACTCGCGCAACCGTTACCCTTCGTGGGTTGAAGTCTCCATGAACGTGGATGTACGATAGCACCACCTATCGGAACCACGGATAAAAAATCTCCGTGTCTACATTGCGTTTGCTCCCTCAAACACCTCCCTTTACCTTCATATGCAATTGTTTTACATTTCGCTGCTATGCTCTTAGAATTTCATGTGTAGGTTGATTACTTGAGTTGTGGTAAGTTGCTAAAATCTTGGGAAAAGGCTAGATTTCTATTTGGTCAAGTAGTCTAATCACCCCCCTCTAGACATACTTCAGATGTGATGTGTAGAAAAATGGAGGACAAGGGAAAATAAGCTGCAAAGTGTACATGAAAAACTAGCTGACAAATATAAGTACAGTGATGAAGGACAACAGATACTTACAAGAACAATGCAGAACTAAATTTCTTCATAGGCATTGGGTTTATTCTACATTAATTTAAGCATTAATATAGATCTGATAATTTGGAGGGAATAGTGATAAGCAAGCTATAATGCACAATGATGTCACATAATCCACCAGGTATGAATGTAAGGACAATGATAGGACAATAGGTACTCACAAGAGCAAAGCAGCGACCAACATAGTTGCGATATCCTAGGTTTTGCGGCGCTGGTTCTATCGCCAATATACATCGGGTGCTATGTGATTTTTCCGGTAGCACCACCTTTTTCAAGGACTTTGCTTGTACTCCTTCAGGTTCTGCAATCACCCTCTTCCTTTTGGATGTCTGAAACACAAGAACAACATTTAAATGGAAAAACATGGTATGACGACAAATGGAATAGGTGTTGATAATGGATGGGCATGGCGTCTTCACATATAGCATGAGTAAACTAAGCAGATGGCGGTGCAACGAAGCAAAAGAAATGCAAGACACCTTATGCAAGATATGTGCAACCAATAAAACCTTGCCAAATTAGAACATGCACCTTATTGGGTGAACAGGATAGGCCATCTGCCTTTGACTCCTTGAGCTCAGAATAGTCATTAGGATCATATTCTGAATACGAATCTATAGGTCGGGAGCATGTGGGTTTCATTGCATGCATAATGGACCTCAATCCCTTGATGCCAAGTTTTTTACCCATTGAACTGTTCTGCAATATTCTTCTGATGTGTGCATTCTTATATTCATTGTGATTACGTACAATATCTGTAAAGCATGAAAACACAAATAGTAGTGAGATTATCTTTGTAATGCAGAGGATATTGTAATATAATAGAGGCTCCCTATAAACCCATGTGTGCTATCAGTCGATTCTGATGAGAGAGCCCATGTGTGATGTAATATGGTGAGTAGATTAATATAATCTGGCACAACTACACACAAAAATAGGCTCCCTGTTGGGGGCCCAAGATGTAAGGATAGTTGGTAGATGATAGGTTCATAATATACCGTATAGAAAGTTTATTTCCAAACCATGATAACGAGAGCGCGGAGCCAGTAGGCAGATCGTAGTGTAGATAATAGGGGTACACCATAACCACCATAAATAAATCGGGAAAGCGGAACTGGCTGGAAAACATAGGGTTTTGCCACTACTAATATGCAGCCTATTGATCGCCTACAGGCCAGCTCTATTCATCTGAAGGCACACATCTGTTACTATCAGTTTAGTCTATCAAGGACCGCACGGCTCCCACCATTTCCGAGGTATTAAGGCAGACCAACTTGAAGTGCAAAATCATTTAGCAGAACCGGCCCAATAGAGGTGTCGACTACAGATGTCCCTGCTCTCATTCCTGACAAGGAACATACTGTGCTTACTAAAGAAGAACAGAAGAGGAACATGTTAAAGAACAGAAGAGGAAGCATATTATTGAGATTCCCCTTCTTTCTATACAATGTTGGTTGCCCACCCATGATGAATTAGAGCGCCCAAAGAAATGCAATTCCATGATGTCTCTCTATATGTGGCCACATGCATTTGGAAAATCAAGTGGGATCATTACCTGACCAATTAAATGTGTGTCTGTTAACTAATGTCAGTATGATATCACAATTCGTATTTGAAGAAGTAAGCTTTGGACTTATGATTGGTGTGTTGTTTAGCTTTAAGAGTGGGCTGCTGCTAGTGCGACACAAAGCAGCTACACAGATCATAGTGTAGATATAACGGGAAAACCGTAAGCATCAGGAGTAAAATCCGCAAAGTGGAACTTGCTGGAATATATGTGCTAGTATTGCCAGTACGGCTAGAAAGGCTTCGGATACCAGCTCTCTTCAACTGAAGGTGCGGTACTGTTAATATCAGTGTAACTCTCAAAGGCGACACAGCTCCCCGCATTTCCTTGCTAATCTTATAGGATTCAAGTGGGCATGCCACTACAATTCCTATTCCTATGTTTACAAAATCCTATGAATCAAAGAGGCCCGAAGAGTTCAAAGTGTCCATCACAACCGACCGTATAGACCTCTACACTGCAAATGTCCCTGCTCATCTTCACTACAAGGAACATACTGTACTACTATCATACTCCCTCCGTTCCAAAATGTAAGTATTTGTAGAGATCTCCACTATGGATCACATACAGATGTATACAGATACATTTTAGAGTGTAGATTCACTCATTTTGCTCCATATGTAGTCCATGGTGGAATCTATACAAAGACTTGTATTTAGGAACGGAGAGAGTACTTATTAAAGAAGAACAGAATAGGAACTTGCTAAAGAAGAGCAAGCAGATTTTGGATAATAAAATGTTCGTTGCATAGTGCCCACACATGATGAACCAGAGCGCATTAAAAATGCAACTCCCTGCTGTCTCTCTATATGTAGTGCACATGCTTTTCGAAAGTAAAGTAGGAACATTAGCTGACCAATTAAACGTTATCTGTTTTAGTAATATCAGCATCATATCAGATTCGTATTTGAGCTACAAGTTTGGAATTATGAGTGGCACGTTGTTTAGCTTGATGGATTCAGGAGCAGTGCTAAGCAGGTACGATGATGGTACTGAATATAAAGGCATGTCTGCATGCAAGTCGCGTGACTTTTGTCATTTGGGTCAGTGGACCATTTCAGGCGGTTGGATGAAGATCCTACGTCTCCTAACCCTTCTTCTTCCTCGTCTCTGATTCTTCCCATACAAAACACCGCACGGGCCGCTGGCCGAACCACCGGCCCTGACCCCCCCCCCGCCCTCCCCTGAACCGCCCCCACCGCCTGTGTTCCTCCGCCACCGCAGCCCCCACCTCCGCCCCCA